>NW_027014402.1:232500-267500 GCF_036934945.1 Oncorhynchus masou masou | reverse complement strand
ATGTACATATAGGTAGGGGTAAAGGATAGATAATAGACAGTAGTTAGGGGTAAAGGATAGATAATAGACAGTAGATATGTAAATATAGGTAGGGGTAAAGGATAGATAATAGACAGTAGATATGTACATATAGGTAGGGGTAAAGGATAGATAATAGACAGTAGATATGTACATATAGGTAGGGGTAAAGGATAGATAATAGACAGTAGATATGTACATATAGGTAGGGGTAAAGGATAGATACTAGACCGTAGATATGTACATATAGGTAGGGGTGAAGTAACTAGGCAACAGGATAGATAATAAACAGTAGTATCCGCAGACCTGATGAGTCAAAAAATGCATTGGAAAAAGGGTCAATGCAGATAGTCCGGGTAGCTATTTGGTTTAATATTTAACTAACTATTTATCAGTGTTATGGCTCGGGGGGTAGAAGCTGTTCAGGGTCCTGTTGGATCCTGATGTGGTGCACGGTTAGCTCTTGCCGTGCGGTAGCAGAGAGGACAGTCTGTACATTCTAATGACTTGGGCGGTTGGAGTCTTTGACAGTTTTTAGGGCTTTCCTCTGACACCGCTGTATACACTACCCTCTGACACCGCCTGGTGTAGAGGTCCTGGATGGCAGGGAGCTCTGTCCCAGTGATGTACTGGGCTGTATACACTACCCTCTGACACCGCCTGGTATAGAGGTCCTGGATGGCAGGGAGCTCTGTCCCAGTGATGTACTGGGCTGTATACACTACCCTCTGACACCGCCTGGTATAGAGGTCCTGGATGGCAGGAAGCTCGGTCCCGGTGATGTACTGGGCTGTATACACTACCCTCTGACACCGCCTGGTATAGAGGTCCTGGATGGCAGGAAGCTCAGTCCCGGTGAAGTACTGGGCTGTATACACTTCCCTCTGACACCGCCTGGTGTAGAGGTCCTGGATGGCAGGAAGCTCAGCCCCGGTGAAGTACTGGGCTGTATACACTACCCTCTGACACCGCCTGGTATAGAGGTCCTGGATGGCAGGAAGCTCGGCCTCGGTGAAGTACTGGGCTGTATACACTACCCTCTGACACCGCCTGGTATAGAGGTCCTGGATGGCAGGAAGCTCGGTCCCGGTGATGTACTGGGCTGTATACACTACCCTCTGACACCGCCTGGTGTAGAGGTCCTGGATGGCAGGGAGCTCTGTCCCAGTGTTGTACTGGGCTGTATACACTACCCTCTGACACCGCCTGGTGTAGAGGTCCTGGATGGCAGGGAGCTCTGTCCCAGTGATGTACTGGGCTGTATACACTACCCTCTGACACCGCCTGGTATAGAGGTCCTGGATGGCAGGAAGCTCGGTCCCGGTGATGTACTGGGCTGTATACACTACCCTCTGACACCGCCTGGTATAGAGGTCCTGGATGGCAGGAAGCTCGGCCTCGGTGAAGTACTGGGCTGTGTACACTACCCTCTGTAGCACCTTGTGGTCGGATGCCGAGCAGTTGCAATACTAAGTGGTAACGCAGACAGTCAAGATGCTCTCAGTAGTGCTGCTATAGAACTTGTGTTTGTGTGTGTGTGTGTGTGTGTGTGTGTGTGTGTGTGTGTGCGTGCGTGTGTGTGTGTGTCAATCAAATCAATCAATCAAATATATTTATAAAGTCCTTTTTTTACATCTGCTGATATCTCAAAGTGCTGTACAGAAACCCAGCCTAAAACCCCAAACAGCAAGCAATGCAGGTGTAGAAGCACAGTGGCTAGGAAAAACTCCCTCGAAAGACCAAAACCTAGGAAGAAATCTAGAGAGGAACCAGGCTATGAGGGGTGGCCATTTCTCTTCTGGCTGTGCTGGGTGGAGCTTATAACAGAACATGGTCAAGATGTTCAAATCTTCATAGATGACCAGCATGATCTAATAATAATAATAATAATAATCACAGTGGTTGTCGAGGGTGCAGCAAGTCAGCACCTCAGGAGTAAATGTCAGTTGGCTTTTCATAGCTGATCATTGAGAGTTAGAGACAGCAGGTGCAGTACAGATAGAGTTGAAAACAGCAGGTCTGGGACAGGTAGCACGTCCGGTGAACAGGTCAGGGTTCCATAGCCGCAGGCAGAACAGTTGAAACTGGAGAGGCAGCACGACCAGGTGGACTGGGGACAGCAAGGAGCCGTCAGGCCAGGTAGTCCCGAGGCATGGTCCAAGGGCTCAGGTCCCCCGAGAGAAGAGAAGGAGAAAGAGAAAGAGAGAGAAAGAGAGAGAGAATTCGATTTAGCATACTTAAATTCACACAGGACACCCGGACAAGACAGGAGAAATACTCCAGATATAACAGACTGACCCTAGCCCCTCGACACATAAACTACTGCAGCATAATTACTGTATGTGTGTGCGTGGATAGCCCATCAGACTAAACATCCATCTAAACTGGTCCCATCTGAACAGACTCGGAACATGGCAACCAAAGGGATATGATTGGTTTAAAGCTATAATTAATACCTTGTGGATATTATTCCTCTGCCGATCAATTAAATCATGCAAAACACTCCTAATTATAAAGCCCCCCCCCTCTCTCCACTGGAGGCCGGGCTGCTCAGTGCTCACTGTCTACCGACTGCTAATGTTAGGGAATGGAGATGGCTGTACAGAGACTGCTAATGTCAGGGATGGAGATGGCTGTACAGAGACTGCTAATGTCAGGGATGGAGATGGCTGTACAGAGACTGCTAATGTCAGGGATGGAGAATGCTGTACAGAGACTGCTAATGTCAGGGGATGGAGATGGCTGTACATAGACTGCTAATGTCAGGGATGGAGATGGCTGTACAGAGACGGCTAATGTCAGGGATGGAGATGGCTGTACAGAGACTGCTAATGTCAGGGATGGAGATGGCTGTACAGAGACTGCTAATGTCAGGGATGGAGATGGCTGTACAGAGACGGCTAATGTCAGGGGATGGAGATGGCTGTACAGAGACTGCTAATGTCAGGGATGGAGATGGCTGTACAGAGACTGCTAATGTCAGGGATGGAGATGGCTGTACAGAGACTGCTAATGTCAGTGATGGAGAAGGCTGTACAGTGACCGCTAATATCAGGGATGGAGATGGCTGTACAGAAACTGCTAATGTCAGGCATGGAGATGGCTGTACAGAGATTGCTAATGTCAGGGATGGAGATGGCTGTACAGAGACTGCTAATGTCAGGGATGGAGATGGCTGTACAGAGACTGCTAATGTCAGGGATGGAGATGGCTGTACAGAGACTGCTAATGTCAGGGATGGAGATGGCTGTACAGAGATTGCTAATGTCAGGCATGGAGATGGCTGTACAGAGACTGCTAATGTCAGGGATGGAGATGGCTGTACAGAGACTGCTAATGTCAGGGATGGAGATGGCTGTACAGAGACTGCTAATGTCAGGGGATGGAGATGGCTGTACAGAGACTGCTAATGTCAGGGATGGAGATGGCTGTACAGAGACTGCTAATGTCAGGGGATGGAGATGGCTGTACAGAGACTGCTAATGTCAGGGATGGAGATGGCTGTACAGAGACTGCTATTGTCAGGGATGGAGATGGCTGTACAGAGACTGCTAATGTCAGGGATGGAGATGGCTGTACAGAGATTGCTAATGTCAGGGATGGAGATGGCTGTACAGAGACTGCTAATGTCAGGGGATGGAGATGGCTGTACAGAGACCGCTAATGTCAGGGATGGAGATGGCTGTACAGAGACTGCTAATGTCAGGGATGGAGATGGCTGTACAGAGACTGCTAATGTCAGGGGATGGAGATGGCTGTACAGAGACTGCTACTGTCAGGGATGGAGATGGCTGTACAGAGACTGCACACCGAAATGACACCGTATTCTCTTATAAATGTGCACTACTTTTGACCCGGGCCCATGAAAAGTAGTGCACCCTATTAGGAAAATAGGCTTCCATTTAGGATGGAGACAGAGGGGTGAATGCTATCTGCTATAGAGGGGGGGCGGAGGGAGGGAGGGGGTGGACAGGACTAGGACTTGGTATGCAGCTCTTCTACAAATGTTAGACGGCTGATGTTAACATTATACCTTCTCAGGGAATAATCAGCTGACACAACGGCCATTAATGAAATAGCTGAATGCCAAATATGAAGACATGAGACGCATCCTAAATGGTAACCTATTCCCTACATAGTGCAGAGAGCAGTGGTCAAACCCAGTGAGTGCAGTATAAAGGCATTAGGGATCTATTTGGGATGCAGGTTGGAGATATTCTAAAAAAGTCATTATTTTGTTGGCAAATATATATATATATATAGTGTCTAGTTAATAGACATAGAGATATTGTCTAGTTAATAACAATAGAGATAGTGTCTAGTTAATAGGTATAGCGATAGTGTCTAGTTAATAGATATAGAGATAGTGTCTAGTTATAATAACAATAGAGATAGTGTCTAGTTAATAGATATAGAGATAGTGTCTAGTTAATAGATATAGAGATAGTGTCTAGTTAATAGATATAGAGATAGTGTCTAGTTAATAGATATAGAGATAGTGTCTAGTTAATAGATATAGAGATAGTGTCTAGTTAATAGAGATAGTGTTTAGTTAATAACAATAGAGATAAGTGTCTAGTTAATAGAGATAGTGTCTAGTTAATAGAGATAGTGTTTAGTTAATAACAATAGAGATAGTGTCTAGTTAATAGAGATAGTGTCTAGTTAATAGATATAGAGATAGTGTCTAGTTAATAGATATAGAGATAGTGTCTAGTTAATAGATATAGAGATAGTGTCTAGTTAATAGATATAGAGATAGTGTCTAGTTAATATATATAGAGATAGTGTCTAGTTAATAGAGATAGTGTCTAGTTAATAGAGATAGAGATAGTGTCTAGCTAATAGAGATAGTGTCTAGTTAATAACAATAGAGATAGTGTCTAGTTAATAGAGATAGAGATAGTGTCTAGTTAATAGAGATAGTGTCTAGTTAATAACAATAGAGATAGTGTCTAGTTAATAGATATAGAGATAGTGTCTAGTTAATAGATATAGAGATAGTGTCTAGTTAATAACAATAGAGATAGTGTCTAGTTAATAGATATAGAGATAGTGTCTAGTTAATAGATATAGAGATAGTGTCTAGTTAATAGATATAGAGATAGTGTCTAGTTAATAGAGATAGTGTCTAGTTAATAGATATAGAGATAGTGTCTAGTTAATAGATATAGAGATAGTGTCTAGTTAATAGAGATAGTGTCTAGTTAATAACAATAGAGATAGTGTCTAGTTAATAACAATAGAGATAGTGTCTAGTTAATAGATATAGAGATAGTGTCTAGTTAATAGATATAGAGATAGTGTCTAGTTAATAACAATAGAGATAGTGTCTAGTTAATAGATATAGAGATAGTGTCTAGTTAATAGATATAGAGATAGTGTCTAGTTAATAGAGATAGTGTCTAGTTAATAGAGATAGAGATAGTGTCTAGTTAATAACAATAGAGATAGTGTCTAGTTAATAGAGATAGTGTCTAGTTAATAGAGATATATATATATATATATATATAGTGTCTAGTTAATAGAGATAGTGTCTAGTTAATAACAACAGAGATATTGTCTAGTTAATAGATATAGAGATAGTGTCTAGTTAATAGAGATAGTGTCTAGTTAATAGAGATGGTGTCTAGTTAACAGAGATAGTGTCTAGTTAATAGAGATAGTGTCTAGTTAGCAGAGATAGTGTCTAGTTAACAGAGATAGTGTCTAGTTAATAGAGATAGTGTCTAGTTAATAGAGATAGTGTCTAGTTAACAGAGATAGTGTCTAGTAAATAGAGATAGTGTCTAGTTAATAGAGATAGTGTCTAGTTAATAGAGATAGTGTCTAGTTAACAGAGATAGTGTCTAGTTAACAGAGATAGTGTCTAGTTAACAGAGATAGTGTCTAGTTAATAGAGATAGTGTCTAGTTAACAGAGATAGTGTCTAGTTAACAGAGATAGTGTCTAGTTAACAGAGATAGTGTCTAGTTAACAGAGATAGTGTCTAGTTAATAGATAGTGTCTAGTTAATAGATAGTGTCTAGTTAACAGAGATAGTGTCTAGTTAACAGAGATAGTGTCCATGTAATAACAATAGAGATAACTCTTAACTGGCTTGACCAGCGGGGTGCGGCCGAAGAACAACAGTTGTTTAAAGAAAATGACTGACAGCTGAGATCGATTGTTTCTTCTGACAGGAGCTCTGCTTTTCTCTTTTCTCTCTGTTTTTCTTTTCAACCTCTCTGTCTCTGATGCAAGTCTACTGGGAGAGGACAGAGGAGAGGTGAAGATAGAGGGGGAGAAAGGATTGGAAAAATAAGACATAAAGGGAGGAGAAGAGAAGAGAGGACCGAGGAGAGGAAGAGGATGGAGGTGAAGAAAGGATTGAAAAATAGACAGGAGAGGAGAGGAGAGACGGTTGTTGAAATCTCTCTGTCGTGGGATGTTCCCTCCTTGTTGATTCATCAATATCCATCTTAATGGTCAGATTGTTGAAGTTGATGAATGGTCTCTTGGCCTGTGGTCGGCTGAACTTCTCTCCGTGGAGTTCATCTCTCCTACAGACAGACAGACAGACAGACAGACAGACAGACAGACAGACAGACAGACAGACAGACAGACAGACAGACGGGATGTTAGTCCACTGCTCTTAGAAGATGTTTATTTTGGAGTGTGCGCGCGCGTGTGTGTGTGTGTGTGTGTGTGTGTGTGTGTGTGTGTGTGTGTGTGTGTGTGTGTGTGTGTGTGTGTGTGCGTGTGTGTGTGTGTGGTGTGGGTGTGGTGTGTGTGTGTGTGGTGTGGGTGTGGTGTGGGTGTGGTGTGGTGTGGTGTGGTGTGTGTGTGTGTGTGTGTGTGTGTGTGTGTGTGTGTGTGTGTGTGTGTGTGTGTGTGTGTGGTGTGGTGTGGTGTGTGTGTGGTGTGTGGTGTGTGTGTGTGTGTGTGTGTGTGTGTGTGTGTGTGTGTGCGTGCGTGTGTGTGCGTGTCTTCTCTCAATGTCTTGGCCATGATAAAGATCAGGCCCATCGAGCTTCACAGTAGAGCGTCAGGGGGGTCATAGATCAGGCCAGGGGTCAGACAGCTGGGGTCAAACCTACAACCCTAAAGGTCAAGGTTGAACACACAAAGTCGATAAGGCAGGAAATATACTGTCTCGTTCACTACAGCCTGTTCAGATCATACAGATCCACCCCAGAGAGACCAGCAGACTAAAGGGTAATATGTGTGGTCTTTAAAACAAATTTAAGGTGAAAATGGACTCCTCACCGCAATGTGTGTGTGTGTGTGTGTGTGTTATGGCTCAGGAAGGTAAAGGTTACGACACCTTTTCTTCCTGCCAGACACCCTCATACCCGACCACGCTCGAACCCGACCACGCTCCCTGTTGGCCAAGCCAAAAGAACACTAAAGGTTTCTATGAGTCGTGGGGGGGCTTTTGACCTTCTAGCGTTGACGTTAAATATGTCTGTGTGTGTGTGTGTGTGTGTGTGTGTGTGTGTGTGTGTGTGTGTGTGTGTGTGTGTGTGTGTGTGTGTGTGTGTGTGTGTGTGTGTGTGTGTGTGTGTGTGTGTGTGTGTGTGTGTGTGTGTGTGTGTGTGTGTGTGTGTGTGTGTGTTTGTTTCGGCCACATCGATGGTTGGCGAGGTGTTGTTCCACAGCTTTTAACCTTTTACTGCAGTGGGCTAAATCCAGGTCACACAGAGTGATTATTGGCAGTCTTAAACAAATCTACTTTGAAACAAAAGTATAGTACCTCACACACATGGTTATGGGCTTAATAATTATAGATCCTGTTATGGCTGCGGTAGAGGCATCAAAATCAGCTAAATTCCAGAGCGCCAACTAATAGTACTACATACAACTCAAACTTTCATTAAAACACACATGCCGGGTACTCAATTAAAGCTACACTCGTTGTGTCACGGCTTTCGTTGTGGGAAGGAGGAGCGGACCAAAATGCAGCGTAGTTGTTATTCATTTGATTTAAATAAAGATACTATACACTATTAAACTAACAAAATAACAAACGTACGAAAACCGAAAACAGCCCTATCTGGTGCAAAACACAGAGACAGGAACAATCACCCACAAACACACAGTGAAACCCAGGCTACCTAAATATGGTCCCCAATCAGAGACAATGACTAACACCTGTCACTGATTGAGAACCATATCAGGCCAGACATAGAAATAGACAAACAAGACATCCAACATAGAACGCCCACTCAGATCACACCCTGACAAACCAAAACATAGAAACATACAAAATAAACTATGGTCAGGGTGTGACACGTTGTGAATCTTGCCAACATGTCAGATTTGTAAAATGCTTTTCGGCGAAAGCATGAGAAGCTATGATCTGATAGCATGCAGCCCCAGAAACACACGAAGGGGACGTAAACAAAGAAATTAGCGTAGCCGGTGCTACCCAAAACGCAGAAATAAAATATAAAACATTCATTACCTTTGACGAGCTTCTTTGTTGGCACTCCTATATGTCCCATAAACATCACAATTGGGTCTTTTTTTTCGATTAAATCGGTCCATGTATGCCAAAAATGTCCATTAATGAACACCGTCAAATCCAGGAAAAACTCTGTTTCAAAACACAACGTCACTTTTTTAAAATTACAAAAGTTGACTATAAACTTTGACAAAACACTTCAAACTACTTTTGTAATCCAACTTTAGGTATTAGTAAACGTTAATAAACGATCAAATTGATCACGGGGCGATCTGTATTCAATAGCTGCAAGTTTGGAAATCGTCGTCCATTTTCTTCCTTTCATAACTTCCTGCTGTGTACTCGATGACAGGATGTGCCTATTACTCATCTGACCAAGGATTAACTTCAGTACAATTCACAACACTGGCGACATCGTGTGGAAGCTGTAGGAACTGTAAACCGGTCGCTATCTATTTTACCTTGCCATAGACAACACAGAGACTGGCGGATTGATATTTTTTCTTCGATTTTGTGAACAGGTTTCCTTGGGATTTTGACTCCGACACACGTTCTGTTATAGTCACAGACATCATTTAACCAGTTTTAGAAACTTCAGAGTGTTTGCTATCCATACATACTAATCATATGCATATACTATATTCCTGGCATGACTAGCAGGACGTTGAAATGTTGCGCGATTTTTAACAAAAACCTGAGAAAATTTGCAGCATCCTTAACAGGAGAAGAGCCCTGTACCATGTCAGATATCAATCAAATAAAATGAAATGTTATTGGTCAAGTACACATATTTAGCTAATGTTATTGCGGGTGTAGTGAAATGCTTGTGTTCCAAGTATCTAACTAAATGCTTGTGTTCCTAGCTCCAACAGTAGTATCTAACTAAATGCTTGTGTTCCTAGCTCCAACAGTAGTATCTAACTAAATGCTTGTGTTCCTAGCTCCTACAGTAGTATCTAACTAAATGTTTGTGTTTCTAGCTCCCACAGTAGTATCTTACTAAATGTTTGTGTTCCTAGCTCCTACAGTAGTATCTAACTAAATGTTTGTGTTCCTAGCTCCTACAGTAGTATCTAACTAAATGTTTGTGTTCCTAGCTCCTACAGTAGTATCTAACTAAATGTTTGTGTTCCTAGCTCCCACAGTAGTATCTAACTAAATGCTTGTGTTCCTAGCTCCTACAGTACAGTAGTATCTAACTAAATGTTTGTGTTCCTAGCTCCTACAGTAGTATCTAACTAAATGTTTGTGTTCCTAGCTCCTACAGTAGTATCTAACTAAATGCATGTGTTCCTAGCTCCAACAGTAATATCTAACTAAATGCTTGTGTTTCTAGCTCCAACAGTAGTATCTAACTAAATGTTTGTGTTCCTAGCTCCAACAGTAGTATCTAACTAAATGCTTTGTTCCTAGCTCCTAACAGTACAGTAGTATCTAACTAAATGCATGTGTTCCTAGCTCCAACAGTAGTATCTAACTAAATGCTTGTGTTCCTAGCTCCAACAGTAGTATCTAACTAAATGCTTGTGTTCCTAGCTCCTACAGTAGTATCTAACTAAATGCTTGTGTTCCTAGCTCCAACAGTAGTATCTAACTAAATGTTTGTGTTCCTAGCTCCAACAGTAGTATCTAACTAAATGCTTGTGTTGCTAGCTCCAACAGTAGTAGTATCTAACTAAATGCTTGTGTTCCTAGCTCCTACAGTAATATCTAACTAAATGCTTGTGTTCCTAGCTCCAACAGTAGTATCTAACTAAATGCTTGTGTTCCTAGCTCCTACAGTAGTATCTAACTAAATGCTTGTGTTCCTAGCTCCAACAGTAGTATCTAACTAAATGCTTGTGTTTCTAGCTCCAACAGTAGTATCTAACTAAATGCTTGTGTTCTAGCTCCAACAGTAAGTATATAACTAAATGCTTGTGTTCCTAGCTCCAACAGTAGTATATCTAACTAAATGCTTGTGTTCCTAGCTCCAACAGTAGTAGTATCTAACTAAATGCTTGTGTTCCTAGCTCCAACAGTACAGTAGTATCTAACTAAATGCTTGTGTTTCTAGCTCCAACAGTACAGTAGTATCTAACTAAATGCTTGTGTTTCTAGCTCCAACAGTACAGTAGTATCTAACTAAATGTTTGTGTTCCTAGCTCCAACAGTACAACTAAATGTATGTTCCTAGCTCCTACAGTAGTATCTAACTAAATGTTTGTGTTCTAGCTCCTACAGTACAGTAGTATCTAACTAAATGCTTGTGTTCCTAGCTCCAACAGTACAGTAGTATCTAACTAAATGCTTGTGTTGCTAGCTCCAACAGTAATATCTAACTAAATGCTTGTGTTCCTAGCTCCTACAGTAGTATCTAACTAAATGCTTGTGTTGCTAGCTCCTACAGTACAGTAGTATCTAACTAAATGCTTGTGTTCTAGCTCCAACAGTAATATCTAACTAAATGCTTGTGTTGCTAGCTCCAACAGTAGTATCTAACTAAATGCTTGTGTTGCTAGCTCCAACAGTAGTATCTAACTAAATGTTTGTGTTCCTAGCTCCAACAGTAGTATCTAACTAAATGCTTGTGTTCCTAGCTCCTACAGTAGTATCTAACTAAATGCTTGTGTTCCTAGCTCCTACAGTAGTATCTAACTAAATGCTTGTGTTGCTAGCTCCAACAGTAGTATCTAACTAAATGCTTGTGTTGCTAGCTCCAACAGTAGTATCTAACTAAATGTTTGTGTTCTAACTCTAGCTCCTACAGTAGTATCTAACTAAATGCTTGTGTTGCTAGCTCCAACAGTAATATCTAACTAAATGTGTGTTCCGAGCTCCTACAGTAGTATCTAACTAAATGATTGTGTTCCTAGCTCCTACAGTAGTATCTAACTAAATGCTTGTGTTCCTAGCTCCTACAGTAGTATCTAACTAAATGCTTGTGTTCCTAGCTCCTACAGTAGTATCTAACTAAATGCTTGTGTTCCTAGCTCCCACAGTAGTATCTAACTAAATGCTTGTGTTCCTAGCTCCAACAGTAATATCTAACTAAATGCTTGTGTTCCTAGCTCCAACAGTAATATCTAACTAAATGCTTGTGTTCCTAGCTCCAACAGTAATATCTAACTAAATGCTTGTGTTCAGTAGTATATCTAACTAAATGCTTGTGTTCTAGCTCCTACAGTACAGTAGTATCTAACTAAATGCTTGTGTTGCTAGCTCCAACAGTAGTATCTAACTAAATGCTTGTGTTCCTAGCTCCAACAGTACAGTAGTATCTAACTAAATGCTTGTGTTGCTAGCTCCAACAGTAATATCTAACTAAATGCTTGTGTTCCGAGCTCCAACAGTACAGTAGTATCTAACTAAATGCTTGTGTTCCTAGCTCCTACAGTACAGTAGTATCTAACTAAATGCTTGTGTTCCTAGCTCCTACAGTAGTATCTAACTAAATGCTTGTGTTCTAGCTCCAACAGTAATATCTAACTAAATGCTTGTGTTGCTAGCTCCTACAGTAGTATCTAACTAAATGCTTGTGTTCCGAGCTCCAAGTAGTATCTAACTAAATGTCTGTGTTGCAGATCCTGGAATATCTAACTAAATGTTTGTGTTGGCAGAGCTCCTACAGTACAGTAGTATCTAACTAAATGCTTGTGTTCTAGCTCCTACAGTAGTATCTAACTAAATGTAGCTCCTACAGTAGTATCTAACTAAAATGCTTGTCTGGAAGTTCCTAGCTCCCACAGTAGTATCTAACTAAATGCTTGTGTTCCTAGCTCCTGGCAGTACAGTAGTATCTAACTAAATGCTTGTGTTGCTAGCTCCAGCTATCTAACTGCTCCATGCTAACTAAATGCTTGTGTTCCAGCTCCAACAGTACAGTAGTATCTAACTAAATGCTTGTAGCTCCAGACAGCAAATCTCTAACAAATGTTGAAGAAATTCGACTAGCTCCTACAGCAGTATCTAACTAAATGCTTGTGTTCCGAGCTCCTACAGTACAGTAGTATCTAACTAAATGCTTGTGTTGCTAGCTCAGTACAGTAGTATCTAACTAAATGCTTGTGTTCCGAGCTCCAACAGTACAGTAGTATCTAACTAAATGCTTGTGTTCCTAGCTCCTACAGTACAGTAGTATCTAACTAAATGCTTGTGTTCCGCAGCTCCTACAGTAGTATCTAACTAAATGCTTGTGTTCCTAGCTCCAGGGTTGACAGTATATCTAACTAAATGCTTGTGTTCCGAGCTCCAACAGTACAGTAGTATCTAACTAAATGCTTGTGTTCCGAGCTCCAACAGTACAGTATCTAACTAAATGCTTGTGTTCCTCCTCCAACAGTACAGTTAGAGATATCTAACTAAATGCTTGTGTTCCGAGCTCCAACAGTACAGTAGTATCTAACTAAATGCTTGTGTTCTGAGCTCCAACAGTACAGTAGTATCTAACTAAATGCTTGTGTTCCGAGCTCCAACAGTACAATAGTATCTAACTAAATGCTTGTGTTGCTAGCTCCTACAGTACAGTAGTATCTAACTAAATGCTTGTGTTGCTAGCTCCAAGTACAGTAGTATCTAACTAAATGCTTGTGTTGCTAGCTCCAACAGTACAGTAGTATCTAACTAAATGCTTGTGTTGCTAGCTCCTACAGTACAGTAGTATCTAACTAAATGCTTGTGTTGCTAGCTCCAACAGTAATATCTAACTAAATGTTTGTGTTCCTTGCTCCTACAGTAGTATCTAACTAAATGCTTGTGTTGCTAGCTCCTACAGTACAGTAGTATCTAACTAAATGCTTGTGTTGCTAGCTCCAACAGTAGTATCTAACTAAATGCTTGTGTTGCCTAGCTCCAACAGTAATATCTAACTAAATGCTTGTGTTCCTAGCTCCTACAGTACAGTATATCTAACTAAATGCTTGTGTTGCTAGCTCCAACAGTAATATCTAACTAAATGCTTGTGTTCCTAGCTCCTACAGTAGTATCTAACTAAATGCTTGTGTTGCTAGCTCCTACAGTACAGTAGTATCTAACTAAATGCTTGTGTTGTCGTTGATCCAACAGTAGATCTAACTAAATGCTTGTGTTCACAGCTAGCTCCAACAGTACAATAGATCTAACTAAATGCTTTGTGTTGCTAGCTCCTACAGTACAGTTCAGAGTCTAACTAAATGCTTGTGTTCTTGAGCTCCAATCAGTAAGATCAACCCTGGCTTGATTGGCAGTTTATTGATTCTAAAAAGATACTATACAGATTAAATGCTTGTGTTCAAAATGGAGAGTGGTCTAAAAATGGGAGACTCTGGCAAACGCTCCAGACAGGCGTTTGGATCTGGAAGAGTCTGGCTGACTGGCACAGATCTGGAAGAGTCTGGCTGACTGGCAGATCTGGAAGAGTCTGGCTGAAAGATGGGACTGGCAGAGTCTGGAAGAGTGATCTAACTAAATGGGACCCTTCTGGCTCCAGATCCTGAAGATCCTGGCTGACTGAACTAAGAGTCTGGCTGACTGGGACAGATCTGGAAGAGTCTGGCTGACTGGCAGATCTGGAAGAGTCTGGCTGACTGGCAAATCTGGAAGAGTCTGTGGTCTGGCAGATCTGGAAGAGTCTGGCTGACTGGCAGATCTGGAAGAGTCTGGCTGAAAGATGGGACTTCTCCTGCAGATCTGGAAGAGTCTGGCTGACTGGCAGATCTGGAAGAGTCTGGCTGACTGGCAGATCTGGAAGAGTCTGGTGACTGGTAGATCTGGAAGATGGAAGAGTGGTCTGGTCTAGTCTGGTTGACTGGCAGATCTGAAGAGTCTGGCTTTATTACAGGCAGATCTGAAGAGTCTGGCTGACTGGCGGATCTGGCAGACTGAATGAAGAGTCTGGCTGTTCCAGCTGACTGGCAGATCTGGAAGGCTGAAGTTTAAATTCTGGTTGACCATGCAGATCTGGAAGTTTAAATTGTCTGGCTGCTCCATGCAGACTGGCAGCTCTTGGACTGGCCCTCTTTAGTTTAAAGCTCCTTGCAGACTGGCAGCTCCATGCAGACTGGCAGCAAATCTAAAAAGTTAACACAATGTATTGAAGAAATATCGTGTATTAGACGAGCACTGTCAGTGGCATTGACTAAAATACTTGTAGAATATAGTACATACATGTGAAATGAGTAAAACAGTGTATGTAAACATTATGTAAACAGTATGTAAACATTATGTCAACAGTAAACAGTATGTAAACAGTACGTAAATCCCTCTTTGTAAAACAGTATGTTTTGTACGGACTCTCCTCTTTAGAGGTTATTTTCCTGGCACCAGTCCGTTTAAAGGGCCCTCACCTCCTCCCTGTAGGCTGTCTTGTCATGGGAGGTGGCCACGCAGTCATGGGTGAACAAGGAGTACAGGAGGGGGCTGAGCACGCACCCGTGTGGGGCCCCAGGGTTGAGGATCAGCGTAAATGGAGGTGTTGTTTCCTACCTTCACCACCTGGGGCGGCGGCTAGGGATCCCCTCGGTGAACTGTTACTGTATGTGATGAAAGGCCTTTCAAACTCATTTCATTAAGTGTATTGTGCGTCTGTGTTAATTATGGCAGTGTTTTGAGCGGATTATAAAAGTGCTGGGTCGGCATTAGGAATGTTTTCTCTCCTCCTTCTCATCCAGCCCCGTTAGAGATCACATCAGAGTTGTTAGGTGAATGTTTTAGGTGTTATCCTGGGTTTAATGGGCCAAGCTCCATCTACAGTCTCATTATCTGACAGACTGACTTGGCAACGGATCACATTATCCTGCCGTTCTGATCTTTTAGACGTGTGTAAAGTACAAAAGAAAAGAGAGGGAGAGAGAGGGAGAGAGGGGAGAGAGAGGGAGACAGAGAGAGAGAAGATGAGAGTTTAAGAGGTGTTGACAGAGAGAGAGAGAGAGTGTGAGAGGAGACAGAAAGTGTTGACAGATGAGAGAGGGGACAGACTGAGAGAGAGGAGAGGGAGACTCCCCTCTTTAGAAATGAGATGAGAGAGACTCCTCTCTTTAGATAGAGAGAGAGACTCCCTCTTTAGAAGAGTTGGCAGAGAGAGGGAGAGAGAGAGAGAGAGACAGAGAGAGAGAGAGAGGAAGAGAGAGACAGACTGAGAGAGATTAGAGAGAGAGAGACTGGGAGAGAGAGTTTAAAGAGGGAGAGAGAGTTTAAAGTGTGAGGAGAGGGAGTTTAAAGTGTGTTGACAGACTGAGAGAGAGTCTGAGAGAGGGAGAAATTGTGAGAGAGAGAGAGAGAGGGGGAAGAGACCCCCTCTTTAGAGAGAGAGACAGACTGGGGAAGAGTTTAAAGAGAGAGAGACAGAGAGAGAGAGAGAGAGGAAGAGAGAGACAGACTGAGAGAGAGAGAGAGGGGGAAAGGGAGACAGAGAGAGACTCCCCTTTTAGAGAGAGAGAGTGTGTTGACAGACTGACTCCCCTCTTAGAGAAAGGGAGACAGACTGACTCCCTCTTTAGTTTAAATTGTGTTGACAGACTGACTCCCTCTTTAGTTTAACAATGTGACAGATTTAGCTTTGATTAAACATTGAAGACTGATCGCCTCTCTTTAAAGAACAGACTGATCTCGGAATTGTGTTGACAGACTGACCCCTCCCCCCATCAGTTTATGTCCACAGGGACTCCCCCTGGATTACAGTTTAAATTGTGTTGACACTGACCCTGAACCCTATTGACAGATTGAACTCTTTGATCTATGTTTAGGGCCGTGTTGACAGACTGCCCACTCCCCTCACTTTAAACCTTGACAGGCTGACTCCAATTTAGCCACACTGTGTTGACAGACTGCTCCCCTCTTTAGAAAGTGGGACAGACTGATGTATTTGATTAAAGCAGGTTATAAACCAAAATGGAGTTTAAGGTGTGTTATTAATAAGACCCCTCTATTTAAATTGTGTTGACAGACTGATCCGTGGGGTTGCACTGAGGACGTGTTGACACAGCTGACTCCTCCCATTCCGATAGAAACACATCGAAGAAATTGAATATGAATCAAACATTTTATTACAGTTTAAAGTGTGTTGACAGACTTTACTCCCTTTTTGGTGTTGACAGTAGACAGTAGTGGGACCCCCTTGTTTGAAATGCATAATAGATGACTCACCCTGATTAGAGTTTAACCCTGGAGGGAAAAGACTGACTCCCTCTTTAGTTTTAAGTTGATAAAAAAAACTCCCTTTTAAAAGTGGTTGAGATTATCATGGCATCGTTTTCACAAAATGGAGAGTGATGAAACTGAAAGGGGAAAGTGTGTTGAAAACTCACTGACTCCAGGTTTATTACAGTTTAAATTGTGTTGAATCGAACCTCAACCACGTTCCAAGTTGGTCTGGTCTGACAGAGCTTACCCTTCTCCGAGAGAGTGGTCTGTCGACAGAAAGATGGGACCCTTCTCCGTTAGAGTGGTCTGGTCTGAAAGATGGGACCCTTCTCCGTTCCAGAGTGGTCTGGTTGAAAGATGGGACCCTTCTCCGTTCCAGAGTTTAAATTGGTCTGATAGATGACTCCCCCTCTTAGTTTAAGTGGTCTGGTCTGATAGATGGGACCCTTCTCCGTTCAGAGTGGTCTGGTCTGAGAGATGGGACCCCCTCCGTTCCAGAGTGGTCTGGTCTGAAAGATGGGACTTCTCCATTCCAGAGTTTAATGGTGGAAAGATGACCCCCTCTTTATTACAGTTCCAGAGTGGTCTGACTGAAAGATGGGACCCTTCTCCGTTCCAGAGTGGTCTGGTCTGAAAGATGGGACCCTTCTCTTTATTGTTCCAGAGTGGGGTTGAAAGATGGGACCCTTCTCCGTTCCAGAGTAAATCTGGTCTGAAAGATGGGACCCTTCTCCGTTATTACAGTTTAAATTGGTCTGAAAGATGGGACTCCTTCTCCGTTTAAGAGTGGTCTGGTCTGAAAGATGGGACCCTTCTTTAGTTTAAGATTGTGTTGACAGATGGGACCCTTCTCCTAGTTTTATTAGACTCCCCTCTTTGGTTTAAATTGTGTTGACAGACTGACTCCCCTCTTTAGTTTAAATTGTGTTGACAGACTGACTCCCCTCTTTAGTTTAAATTGTGTTGACAGACTGACTCCCCTCTTTATTAGTTTAAATTGTGTTGACAGACTGACTCCTCTTTTAGTTTAAATTGTGTTGACAGACTGACTCCCCTTTTAGTTTAAATTGTGTTGACAGACTGACTCCCTCTCTTTATTAGTTTAAATTGTGTTGACAGACTGACTCCCCTCTTTAGTTTAAATTGTGTTGACAGACTGACTCCCCTCTTTAGTTTAAAGTGTGTTGACAGACTGACTCCCTCTTTAGAAAGAGTGTTGAGACTGACTCACTCTTTAGTTTAAATTGTGTTGACAGACTGACTCCCCTCTTTAGTTTAAATTGTGTTGACAGACTGACTCCCCTCTTTAGTTTAAATTGTGTTGACAGACTGACTCCCCTCTTTAGTTTAAATTGTGTTGACAGACTGACTCCCCTCTTTAGTTTAAATTGTGTTGACAGACTGACTCCTCTTTAGTTTAAAGTTTATTACTTTAAATTGTGTTGACAGACTGACTCCTCTCTTTTTAGTTTAAAGGATTGACAGACTGACTCCCCTCTTTAGTTTAAAGTGTGTTGACAGACTGACTCCCCTTTATTAGTTTAAAGTGTGTTGACAGACTGACTCCCCTCTTATTAGTTTAAATTGTGTTGACAGACTGACTCCCCTCTTTAGTTTAAAGTGTGTTGACAGACTGACTCCGGGCACAGTTTAAATTGTGTTGACAGACTGACTCCTCTCTTTATTACAGTTTAAAGTGTGTTGACAGACTGACTCCCCTCTTTAGTTTAAATTGTGTTGACAGACTGACTCCTCTTTATTACAGTTTAAATTGTGTTGACAGACTGACTCTCCTCTTTAGTTTAAATTGTGTTGACAGACTGACTCTCCTCTTTAGTTTAAATTGTGTTGACAGACTGACTAAACCCTCTTTAGTTTAAATTGTGTTGACAGACTGACTCCCTCTTATTACAGTTTAAATTGTGTTGACAGACTGACTCCCTCTTTAGTTTAAATTGTGTTGACAGACTGACTCCCCTCTTTATTACAGTTTAAAGTGTGTTGACAGACTGACTCCCTCTTTAGTTTAAATTGTGTTGACAGACTGACTCCCCTCTTTAGTTTAAATTGTGTTGACAGACTGACTCTGCTCTTAGTTTAAATTGTGTTGACAGACTGACTCCACAGTTTAAATTGTGTTGACAGACTGACTCCTCTTTAGTTTAAATTGTGTTGACAGACTGACTCCCCTCTTTAGTTTAAAGTGTGTTGACAGACTGACTCACCTCTTTATTAGTTTAAACCCCTGTGTTGACAGACTGACTCCCTCAGAGTTTAAATTGTGTTGACAGACTGACTCCCCTCTTTAGTTTAAATTGTGTTGACAGACTGACTCTCCCCTCTAAATTGTGTTGACAGACTGACTCACAGTTTAAATTGTGTTGACAGACTGACTTTAAATTGTGTCAGACTTTTAGTTTAAAGTGTGTTGACAGACTGACTCCCCTCTTTATTACAATTTAAATTGTGTTGACAGACTGACTCTCCTCTTTAGTTTAAATTGTGTTGACAGACTGACTCCCCTCTTTAGTTTAAATTGTGTTGACAGACTGACTCCCCTCTTATTACAGTTTAAATTGTGTTGACAGACTGACTCCCTCTTTAGTTTAAATTGTGTTGACAGACTGACTCCTTCTTACAGTTTAAAGTGTGTTGACAGACTGACTCCCCTCTTATTACAGTTTAAATTGTGTTGACAGACTGACTCCCCTCATTACAATTTAAATTGTGTTGACAGACTGACTCCCCTCTTTATTACAGTTTAAACAGACTGACTCTGAAAGACTGACTGACCCTTTTAGTTTAAATTGTGTTGACAGACTGGTCTTTATTACAGTTTAAAGTGTGTTGACAGACTGACTCCGTCTTTAGTTTAAATTGTGTTGACAGACTGACTCCCCTTCTTTATTACAGTTTAAATTGTGTTGACAGACTGACTCCCCTCTTTAGTTTAAATTGTGTTGACAGACTGACTCCCCTCTTTATTACAGACTGACTCCTCTTAGTTAAATTGTGTTGACAGACTGACCCCCTCTTTAGTTTAAAGTGTGTTGACAGACTGACTCCCCTCTTTATTACAGTTTAAATTGTGTTGACAGACTGACTCCGTTCATTAGTTTAAATTGTGTTGACAGACTGACTCCCCTTTAGTCCGTTTAAGAGTGTGTCTGAAATTGACTGACTCCCCCTCTTTAGTTTAAATTGTGTTGACAGACTGACTCTCTCTTTAGTTTAAAGTGTGTTGACAGACTGACTCCGTCTCTTTAGTTTAAATTGTGTTGACAGACTGACTCCCCTCTTTATTACAGTTTAAAGTGTGTTGACAGACTGACTCCTTCTCTTTTGACAGACTGAGTTTAAATTGTGTTGACAGACTGACTCCCTCTTTATTAGTTTAAATTGTGTTGACAGACTGACTCCTTCTTAAATTGTGTTGACTTTAGTTTAAAGTGTGTTGACAGACTGACCTCTTTATTAGACTGACTCCTCTCTATTATTAGTTTAAAGTGTGTTGACAGACTGACTCCCCCTTTATTAGTTTAAATTGTGTTGACAGTTTAAAGTGTGTTGACAGTTTAAATTGTGTTGACAGACTGACTCCCTCTTTAGTTTAAAGTGTGTTGACAGACTGACTCCCCTCTTTATTAGTTTAAAGTGTGTTGACAGACTGACTCCCCTCTTTAGTTTAAAGTGTGTTGACAGACTGACTCCTTTTATTAGTTTAAATTGTGTTGACAGACTGACTCCCCTTTATTACAGTTTAAATTGTGTTGACAGACTGACTCCCCTCTTTAGTTTAAATTGTGTTGACAGACTGACTCCCCTCTTTATTACAGTTTAAATTGTGTTGACAGACTGACTCCCTCTTTAGTTTAAAGTGTGTTGACAGACTGACTCCTCTCTTTATTAGTTTAAATTGTGTTGACAGACTGACTCCCTCTTTAGTTTAAATTGTGTTGACAGACTGACTCCCTCTTTTAGTTTAAATTGTGTTGACAGACTGACTCCCCTCTTTATTACAGTTTAAATTGTGTTGACAGACTGACTCTCCTCTTTAGTTTAAATTGTGTTGACAGACTGACTCCCCTCTTTTACAGTTTAAATTGTGTTGACAGACTGACTCTCCTCTTTAGTTTAAAGTGTGTTGACAGACTGACTCCCCTCTTTAGTTTAAATTGTTTGAGTGACAGACTTGTACAGTTTAAATTGTGTTGACAGACTGACTCCCTCTTTATTACAGTTTAAAGTGTGTTGACAGACTGACTCTCCTCTTTAGTTTAAATTGTGTTGACAGACTGACTCCCCTCTTTAGTTTAAATTGTTGACAGACTGTCTGTTTAAAGACTGACTCCCTCTTTAGTTTAAATTGTGTTGACAGACTGACTCCCTCTTTAGTTTAAAGTGTGTTGACAGACTGACTCCCCTCTTTAGTTTAAAGTGTGTTGACAGACTGACTCCCTCTTTATTACAGTTTAAATTGTGTTGACAGACTGACTCCCCTCTTTAGTTTAAATTGTGTTGACAGACTGACTCCCCTCTTTAGTTTAGTTTAAAATTGTGTTGACAGACTGACTCCCCTCTTTAGTTTATTTGACAGACTGTCCCTTAGTGTGTTGACAGACTGACTCCCTCTTTATTACAGTTTAAATTGTGTTGACAGACTGACTCCCTCTTTAGTTTAAATTGTGTTGACAGACTGACTCCCCTCTTTATTACAGTTTAAAGTGTGTTGACAGACTGACTCCCCTCTTTATTACAGTTTAAATTGTGTTGACAGACTGACTCCCCTCTTTAGTTTAAATTGTGTTGACAGACTGACTCCCTCTTTAGTTTAAATTGTGTTGACAGACTGACTCCCTCTTTATTACAGTTTAAATTGTGTTGACAGACTGACTCCCTCTTTAGTTTAAATTGTGTTGACAGACTGACTCCCTTTTTAGTTTAAATTGTGTTGACAGACTGACTCCCCTCTTTATTACAGTTTAAATTGTGTTGACAGACTGACTCCCTCTTTAGTTTAAATTGTGTTGACAGACTGACTCCCCTCTTTAGTTTAAATTGTGTTGACAGACTGACTCCCCTCTTTATTACAGTTTAAATTGTGTTGACAGACTGACTCCCTCTTTAGTTTAAATTGTGTTGAAGACTGACTCCCAGACTGACTCCCTTTAGTTTAAATTGTGTTGACAGACTGACTCCCCTCTTTAGTTTAAAGTGTGTTGACAGACTGACTCCCTCTTTAGTTTAAATTGTGTTGACAGACTGACTCCCTCTTTAGTTTAAATTGTGTTGACAGACTGACTCCCCTCTTTATTACAGTTTAAATTGTGTTGACAGACTGACTCCCTCTTTTTAGTTTAAATTGTGTTGACAGACTGACTCCCTCTTTAGTTTAAATTGTGTTGACAGACTGACTCCCCTCTTTATTACAGTTTAAATTGTGTTGACAGACTGACTCCCCTCTTTATTACAGTTTAAACTGACTGTGTTGACAGACTGACTCCCTCTTTAGTTTAAAGTGTGTTGACAGACTGACTCCCTCTTTATTAGTTTAAAGTGTGTTGACAGACTGACTCCCTTTTTAGTTTAAATTGTGTTGACAGACTGACTCCCCTCTTTATTAGTTTAAATTGTGTTGACAGACTGACTCCCCTTTATTACAGTTTAAATTGTGTTGACAGACTGACTCCCCTCTTTATTACAGTTTAAATTGTGTTGACAGACTGACTCCCTCTTTATTACAGTTTAAATTGTGTTGACAGACTGACTCCCTCTTTAGTTTAAATTGTGTTGACAGACTGACTCCCTCTTTAGTTTAAATTGTGTTGACAGACTGACTCCCTCTTTATTACAGTTTAAATTGTGTTGACAGACTGACTCCCCTCTTTAGTTTAAATTGTGTTGACAGACTGACTCCCTCTTTAGTTTAAATTGTGTTGACAGACTGACTCCCCTCTTTATTACAGTTTAAATTGTGTTGACAGACTGACTCCCCTCTTTAGTTTAAATTGTGTTGACAGACTGACTCCCTCTTTAGTTTAAATTGTGTTGACAGACTGACTCCCTCTTTATTACAGTTTAAATTGTGTTGACAGACTGACTCCCCTCTTTATTACAGTTTAAATTGTGTTGACAGACTGACTCCCCTCTTTAGTTTAAATTGTGTTGACAGACTGACTCCCTCTTTAGTTTAAATTGTGTTGACAGACTGACTCCCCTCTTTAGTTTAAAGTGTGTTGACAGACTGACCCCCCTCTTTAGTTTAAATTGTGTTGACAGACTGACTCCCCTCTTTATTACAGTTTAAATTGTGTTGACAGACTGACTCTCCTCTTTAGTTTAAATTGTGTTGACAGACTGACTCCCCTCTTTAGTTTAAATTGTGTTGACAGACTGACTCCCCTCTTTATTACAGTTTAAATTGTGTTGACAGACTGACTCCCCTTTAGTTTAAATTGTGTTGACAGACTGACTCCCCTCTTTAGTTTAAATTGTGTTGACAGACTGACTCCCCTCTTTATTACAGTTTAAATTGTGTTGACAGACTGACTCCCTCTTTAGTTTAAAGTTGTTGACAGACTGACTCCCCTCTTTAGTTTAAAGTTGACAGACTGACTCCCCTCTTTAGTTTAAATTGTGTTGACAGACTGACTCCCCTTTTTAGTTTAAATTGTGTTGACAGACTGACTCCCCTCTTTAGTTTAAAGTGTGTTGACAGTTTAAATTGTGTTGACAGACTGACTCCCCTCTTTAGTTTAAATTGTGTTGACAGACTGACTCCCCTCTTTAGTTTAAATTGTGTTGACAGACTGACTCCCCTCTTTAGTTTAAAGTGTGTTGACAGACTGACTCCCCTCTTTAGTTTAAATTGTGTTGACAGACTGACTCTCCTCTTTATTACAGTTTAAAGTGTGTTGACAGACTGACTCCCTCTTTAGTTTAAAGTGTGTTGACAGACTGACTCCCTCTTTAGTTTAAATTGTGTTGACAGACTGACTCCCCTCTTTATTACAGTTTAAATTGTGTTGACAGACTGACTCCCCTCTTTAGTTTAAATTGTGTTGACAGACTGACTCCCTCTTTAGTTTAAAGTGTGTTGACAGACTGACTCCCCTCTTTATTACAGTTTAAATTGTGTTGACAGACTGACTCCCTCTTTATTACAGTTTAAAGTGTGTTGACAGACTGACTCCCCAGACTGACTTTAGTTTAAAGTGTGTTGACAGACTGACTCCCTCTTTATTACAGTTTAAATTGTGTTGACAGACTGACTCCCCCTCTTTAGTTTAAAGTGTGTTGACAGACTGACTCCCCTCTTTAGTTTAAATTGTGTTGACAGACTGACTCCCCTTTAGTTTAAATTGTGTTGACAGACTGACTCCCCTCTTTAGTTTAAATTGTGTTGACAGACTGACTCCCTCTTTAGTTTAAATTGTGTTGACAGACTGACTCCCCTCTTTAGTTTAAAGTGTGTTGACAGACTGACTCCCTCTTTATTACAGTTTAAAGTGTGTTGACAGACTGACTCCCTCTTTATTACAGTTTAAATTGTGTTGACAGACTGACTCCCCTCTTTACAGTTTAAAGTTGTGTTGACAGACTGACTCCCCTCTTTATTACAGTTTAAATTGTGTTGACAGACTGACTCCCCTCTTTATTACAGTTTAAATTGTGTTGACAGACTGACTCCCCTCTTTAGTTTAAATTTTTGACAGACTGACTGTGTTTGACAGACTGACTCCCCTCTTTAGTTTAAATTGTGTTGACAGACTGACTCCCTCTTTAGTTTAAATTGTGTTGACAGACTGACTCCCCTCTTTAGTTTAAAGTGTGTTGACAGACTGACTCCCTCTTTAGTTTAAATTGTGTTGACAGACTGACTCCCCTCTTTACAGTTTAAATTGTGTTGACAGACTGACTCCCTCTTTATTACAGTTTAAATTGTGTTGACAGACTGACTCCCCTCTTTAGTTTAAATTGTGTTGACAGACTGACTCCCTCTTTATTACAGTTTAAATTGTGTTGACAGACTGACTCCCTCTTTAGTTTAAATTGTGTTGACAGACTGACTCCCCTCTTTAGTTTAAATTGTGTTGACAGACTGACTCCCCTCTTTAGTTTGACAGACTGACTCCCTCTTTAGTTTAAATTGTGTTGACAGACTGACTCTCCTCTTTAGTTTAAATTGTGTTGACAGACTGACTCCCTCTTTATTACAGTTTAAATTGTGTTGACAGACTGACTCCTCTTTAGTTTAAATTGTGTTGACAGACTGACTCCCTCTTTATTACAGTTTAAACTTGTGTTGACAGACTGACTCCCTCTTTATTACAGTTTAAATTGTGTTGACAGACTGACTCCCTCTTTAGTTTAAATTGTGTTGACAGACTGACTCCCTCTTTAGTTTAAAGTGTGTTGACAGACTGACTCCCCTTTTTACAGTTTAAATTGTGTTGACAGACTGACTCCCCTCTTTAGTTTAAATTGTGTTGACAGACTGACTCCCCTCTTTATTTAAATTGTGTTGACAGACTGACTCCCTAGTTTAAATTGTGTTGACAGACTGACTCTCCTCTTTAGTTTAAATTGTGTTGACAGACTGACTCCCCTCTTTAGTTTAAATTGTGTTGACAGACTGACTCCCTCTTTATTACAGTTTAAAGTGTGTTGACAGACTGACTTAGTTTAAATTGTGTTGACAGACTGACTCCCCTCTTTAGTTTAAATTGTGTTGACAGACTGACTCCCCTCTTTAGTTTAAAGTGTGTTGACAGACTGACTCCCCTCTTTAGTTTAAAGTGTGTTGACAGACTGACTCCCCTCTTTATTACAGTTTAAATTGTGTTGACAGACTGACTCCCCTCTTTAGTTTAAATTGTGTTGACAGACTGACTCCCCTCTTTAGTTTAAAGTGTGTTGACAGACTGACTCCCTCTTTAGTTTAAAGTGTGTTGACAGACTGACTCCCCTCTTTATTACAGTTTAAAGTGTGTTGACAGACTGACTCCCTCTTTATTACAGTTTAAATTGTGTTGACAGACTGACTCCCCTCTTTAGTTTAAAGTGTGTTGACAGACTGACTCCCCTCTTTATTACAGTTTAAATTGTGTTGACAGACTGACTCCCCTCTTTATTACAGTTTAAAGTGTGTTGACAGACTGACTCCCCTCTTTAGTTTAAATTGTGTTGACAGACTGACTCCTCTCTTTAGTTTAAATTGTGTTGACAGACTGACTCCCCTCTTTAGTTTAAATTGTGTTGACAGACTGACTCCCCTCTTTAGTTTAAATTGTGTTGACAGACTGACTCCCCTCTTTAGTTTAAAGTGTGTTGACAGACTGACTCCCCTCTTTATTACAGTTTAAAGTGTGTTGACAGACTGACTCCTCTTTTACAGTTTAAAGTGTGTTGACAGACTGACTCTCCTCTTTAGTTTAAAGTGTGTTGACAGACTGACTCCCCTCTTTATTACAGTTTAAAGTGTGTTGACAGACTGACTCCCCTCTTTATTACAGTTTAAATTGTGTTGACAGACTGACTCCCTCTTTATTACAGTTTAAATTGTGTTGACAGACTGACTCCCCTCTTTAGTTTAAATTGTGTTGACAGACTGACTCCCTCTTTAGTTTAAATTGTGTTGACAGACTGACTCCCCTCTTTTAGTTTAAATTGTGTTGACAGACTGACTCCCCTCTTTATTACAGTTTAAATTGTGTTGACAGACTGACTCCCTCTTTAGTTTAAAGTGTGTTGACAGACTGACTCCCCTCTTTAGTTTAAAGTGTGACAGACTGACTCCCTCTTAATAGTTTAAATTGTGTTGACAGACTGACTCCCTCTTTAGTTTAAATTGTGTTGACAGACTGACTCCCTCTTTAGTTTAAAGTGTGTTGACAGACTGACTCCCCTCTTTATTACAGTTTAAATTGTTGACAGACTGACTCCTCTTTAGTTTAAAGTGTGTTGACAGACTGACTCCCCTCTTTAGTTTAAAGTGTGTTGACAGACTGACTCCCCTCTTTAGTTTAAATTGTGTTGACAGACTGACTCCCCTCTTTATTACAGTTTAAATTGTGTTGACAGACTGACTCCCCTCTTTATGTTTAAATTGTGTTGACAGACTGACTCCCTCTTTAGTTTAAATTGTGTTGACAGACTGACTCCCTCTTTAGTTTAAATTGTGTTGACCTGAGGTGTTGACAGACTGACTCCCCTCTTTAGTTTAAATTGTGTTGACAGACTGACTCCCCTCTTTATTACAGTTTAAATTGTGTTGACAGACTGACTCCCCTCTTTAGAGGGTCATCCCTTTAAATCCACTCCTGTCCTAAAGAGCAGGTCATCCCTTTAAATCCACTCCTGTCTTTAAAGAGCAGGTCATCCCTTTAAATCCACTCCTGTCCTTAGTTTAAGAGCAGGTCATCCCTTTAAATCCACTCCTGTCCTAAAGAGCAGGTCATCCCTTTAAATCCACTCCTGTCCTTAAGAGCAGGTCATCCCTTTAAATCCACTCCTGTCCTGAAGAGCAGGTCATCCCTTTAAATCCACTCCTGTCCTAAAGAGCAGGTCATCCCTTTAAATCCACTCCTGTCCTAAAGAGCAGGTCATCCCTTTAAATTCACTCCTGTCCTAAAGAGCAGGTCATCCCTTTACATTCACTCCTGTCCTGAAGAGCAGGTCATCCCTTTAAATCCACTCCTGTCCTAAAGAGCAGGTCATCCCTTTAAATCCACCCCTGTCCTAAAGAGCAGGTCATCCCTTTAAATCCACTCCTGTCCTAAAGAGCAGGTCATCCCTTTAAATCCACTCCTGTCCTGAAGAGCAGGTCATCCCTTTAAATCCACTCCAGTCCTGAAGAGCAGGTCATCCCTTTAAATCCACTCCTGTCCTGATGAGCAGGTCATCCCTTTAAATCCACTCCTGTCCTAAAGAGCAGGTCATCCCTTTAAATTCACTCAAGTCCTAAAGAGCAGGTCATCCCTTTACATTCACTCCTGTCCTAAAGAGCAGGTCATCCCTTTAAATCCACTCCTGTCCTGAAGAGCAGGTCATCCCTTTAAATCCACTCCCCTCCTAAAGAGCAGGTCATCCCTTTAAATCCACTCCTGTCCTGAAGAGCAGGTCATCCCTTTAAATCCACTCCTGTCTTAAAGAGCAGGTCATCCCTTTAAATCCACTCCTGTCCTGAAGAGCAGGTCATCCCTTTAAATCCACTCCTGTCCTAAAGAGCAGGTCATCCCTTTAAATCCACTCCTGTCCTGAAGAGCTTTAAATCCACTCCTGTCAGGCAGGTCATCCCTTTAAATCCACTCCTGTCCTTAAAGAGCAGGTCATCCCTTTAAATCCACTCCTGTCTGAAGAGCAGGTCATCCCTTTAAATCCACTCCTGTCTTAAAGAGCAGGTCATCCCTTTAAATCCACTCCTGTCCTGAAGAGCAGGTCATCCCCTGATTAAATCCTCCTCCTGTCGATGAGCTGGTCATTTAAATCCACTCCCTGTCCTGAAGAGCAGGTCATCCCTTTAAATCCACTCCTGTCCTGAAGAGCAGGTCATCCCTTTAAATCCACTCCTGTCCTGAAGAGCTGGTCATCCCTTTAAATCCACTCCTCTCCTAAAGCAGGTCATCCCTTTAAATCCACTCCCGTCCTGAAGTTCAGCAGGTCATCCCTTCCCCCTCCACTCCTGTCTGTTGAGATGTTGGTCATCCCTTTAAATCCACCCTGTCCTGAAGAGGAGGTCATCCCTTTAAATCCACTCCTGTCCTGAAGAGCATCCCTTTAAATCCACTCCTGTCTTAAAGAGCTGGTCATCCCTTTAAATCCACTCCTGTCCTGAAGAGCAGGTCATCCTTTCCACTCCTTCTTAAGAGCAGGTCATCCCTTTAAATCCACTCCTGTCCTGAAGAGCTGGTCATCCCTTTAAATCCACTCCTGTCTGAAAGAGCAGGTCATCCCTTTAAATCCATCCTGTCCTGAAGAGCAGGTCATCCCTTTAAATCCACTCCCGTCCTAAAGAGCAGGTCATCCTCCAAAAGGCATGAGGAGGTAAAATCCATTGTCTTAAAGAGCACTGTCCTGAAGAGCAGGTCATCCCTGGATTTAAATCCACAGATGTCCTGAAGAGCAGGTCATCCCTTTAAATCCACTCCTGTCCTGAAGAGCAGGTCATCCCTTTAAATCCACTCCTGTCCTGAAGAGCAGGTCATCCCTTTAAATCCACTCCTGTCTTAAAGAGCAGGTCATCCCTTTAAATCCACTCCTGTCCTGAAGAGCAGGTCATCCCTTTAAATCCACTCCTGTCTTAAAGAGCAGGTCATCCCTTTAAATCCACTCCTGTCTTAAAGAGCAGGTCATCCCTTTAAATCCACTCCTGTCCTAAGAGCAGGTCATCCCTTTAAATCCACTCCTGTCTTAAAGAGCAGGTCATCCCTTTAAATCCACTCCCGTCTTAAAGAGCAGGTCATCCCTTTAAATCCACTCCCGTCCTTAAAGAGCAGGTCATCCCTTTAAATCCACTCCTGTCTTAAAGAGCAGGTCATCCCTTTAAATCCACTCCCGTCCTGAAGAGCAGGTCATCCCTTTAAATCCACTCCTGTCCTGAGGTGGTCATCCCTTTAAATCCACTCCGTCCTGAAGAGCAGGTCATCCCTTTAAATCCACTCCTGTCCTGAAGAGCAGGTCATCCCTTTAAATCCACTCCCGTCCTGAAGAGCTGGTCATCCCTTTAAATCCACTCCTGTCCTGAAGAGCTGGTCATCCCTTTAAATCCACTCCTGTCCTGAAGAGCAGGTCATCCTAAATCCACTCCTGTCCTAAAGAGCTGGTCATCCCTTTAAATCCACTCCTGTCTTAAAGAGCTGGTCATCCCTTTAAATCCACTCCTGTCTTAAAGAGCTGGTCATCCCTTTAAATCCACTCCTGTCCTGAAGAGCAGGTCATCCCTTTAAATCCACTCCTGTCTTAAGAGCAGGTCATCCCTTTAAATCCACTCCTGTCCTGAAGAGCTGGTCATCCCTTTAAATCCACTCCTGTCTTAAAGAGCAGGTCATCCCTTTAAATCCTTCCTGTCCTGAAGAGCAGGTCATCCCTTTAAATCCACTCCTGTCCTGAAGAGCTGGTCATCCCTTTAAATCCTCTCCTGTCCTGAAGAGCTGGTCATCCCTTTAGTTTCCTATCAAAGTGTTGGTCAGGAAAATATCAGTCACTTCTCAAATTAAACATCAATCAGGTCATCCCTTTAAATCTGAAATCCTTGTTCAGGACAGGCCGTCCTGAAGAGCAAGTCATCCAATTGTCCTGAGAGAGAGCTGGTTCAATAGTGGTTCAGCCACTTCTCCCCTCCAACTTTCTGTTCAGATGTGGTCAGCCACTTTAAATCCCTCCTCAACTTTCCCTGTTCAGATTTTTTTTATTATTTTTTATTTATTCCACCTTTATTTAACCAGGTAGGCTAGTTGAGAACACCTTTATTTAACCAGGTAGGCTAGTTGAGAACAAGTTCTCATTTACAACTGCGACCTGGCCAAGATAAAGCATAGCAGTGTGAACAGACAACACAGAGTTACACATGGAGTAAACAATAAACAAGTCAATAACACAGTGGAAAAATAGTCTATATACATTGTGTGCAAAAGGCATGAGGAGGTAGGCAAATAATTACAATATTACAGATTAACACTGGATTGATAAATGGTCATGTACAGGTAGAGATATTGGTGTGCAAAAGAGCAGAAAAGTAAATAAATAAAAACTGTGGGGATGAGGTAGGTGAAAATGGGTGGGCTATTTTATTTTACAGAAAGAAAAGCCTTAAAAGAAACAACTCTCTCCCTCCCCTCCTCATCCTGGTCGGATGGTTGTGGCAATGAGCTTTGTCAGCAAAAGGCAGAGAATGGGCAAATAATTACTTAAAAAATGGTCATGTACAGGTAGAGATATTGAGAGAGAAAAGATCCTGTGGGGATGTAGGTGAAAATGGGTGGGCGAAAGAAAGGTCTCTCCCTCCCCTCCTCATCCTGAGGTATAAATCTTTAGTTTTAGAGATCAGCGTTAATGGCAGAAGCAGCCTAAGAGGCTCCGCCCCCTCCCTTTCATTCTCTCCCTGGGGAATTCAGGGCTGATCCGCTGGGCTCAATCGCTTGCTCCCAGAAGTACACAAAATGAGCTGCTTAGCTGTTGATCTCCATACATGAGAGAGAGAGAGAGAGAGAGAGAGAGAGAGAGAGAGAGAGAGAGAGAGAGAGAGAGAGAGAGACAAAGAAAGAGAGAGAGAGAGAAAGAAAGAGAGAGAGAGAGAGAGAGAGAGAGAGAGAGAGAGAGAGACAAAGAGAGAGAAGAGAGAGAGAGAGAGAGAGAGAGAGAGAGAGAGAGAGAGAGAGAGAGAGAGAGAGAGAGAGAGGGAGAGAGAGAGAGAGAGAGAGAGAGAGAGAGAGAGAGAGAGAGAGAGAGAGAGAGAGAGAGAGAGAGAGAGAGGGAGAGAGAGAGAGAGAGAGAGAGAGAGAGAGAGAGAGAAGAGAGAGAGAGAGAGAGAGAGAGAGAGAGAGAGAGACAAAGAAAGAGAGAGAGAGAGAAAGAGAGAGAGAGAGAGGAGAGAGCGAGAGAGAGAGAGAGAGACAAAGAGAGAGAAAGAGAGAGAGAGAGAGAGAGGAGAGAGAGAGAGAGAGAGAGAGAGAGAGAGAGAGAGAGAGAGAGAGAGAGAGCGAGAGAGAGAGAGAGGGACAAAGAGAGAGAGAGAGAGAGAGAGAGAGAGAGAGAGAGAGAGAGAGAGAGAGAGAGAGAGGGAACACCGCGAGGTCTGATTCTGTTTTGATGTATACCTGTTTGTTAACTCAGGCTTCTCCTAATGAATCAATCACCTCACACCATGGTGTACGTGTATCTCCACGGTTTCACCAACTGAACCCTGGCATCAGTTATTCTGTGGTCTATTCAGTAATGCTACCGTTGGCTTGTATTTCTCCTATTTAATGAGCCCGGGCAGCACTGTGAATTAGACCCCGCTCTGCTCGGCCTGCACTGCAGTCTGTGGGCTTCCCTAATATAGTGCACGACGTTCGACCAGAGCTCTGGTCAAAATAAGTGCACTATAAAGTGACTAGGGTGCCGTTTGTGTCGCAGGCTGCCTGTGTTAATGGGACCCGCCTGTGAGAGCCTGAGAGGGACTGCAGCTCTCGTTAGCAGGGCTAGCTGTTATTGATTGGCCGGGGCCACTAGGGGCCCGCCTTCCTCCCTACCTGCGCTTGACTTTGTACTTGTGCTAGAGTTGTAAGGGTCTGCTGAACAACAGGGACCACGCACAGCTCAAACAAGCTCTATGAAACGCCTATCAATTAGGCTTTGAAGGTCAAGCTATATCTCTCTCTCTCTGCCTCTCGCTTGGCTCTCTCTCCAAAATACATCTGAAGACTCCCATTCAATTAAATATTTGAGGCTGCAGCTGCTCTGTAAGCGAAAGGTCAACTAAGTCCAGGAGGGTAAAAGTGAAAGGCTTTGCGGCCTCCACTGTCTCCTTTCACACCCGGGCCAATCACAACAAAGCCTCCCCCAAGCTGTCTCTCTCTCCTCCTAATGATACCCAATGGTCAGTCCCCTAACTAGCAGTGCCCCCCCCTCCCCTCCCCCTCCCCGGAGTCAGCAGCAGCAGGACTAGAACCAGGGCTATTCATCAGTAACAGTAGTGGGCTGGATGACAGGACCAGAACCAGGGCTATTCATCAGTAACAGTAGTGGGCTGGCAGGACCAGAACCAGGGCTATCCATCAGTAACAGTAGTGGGCTGGCAGGACCAGAACCAGGGCTATCCATCAGTAACAGTAGTGGGCTGGCAGGACCAGAACCAGGGCTATCCATCAGTAACAGTAGTGGGCTGGCAGGACCAGAACCAGGACTATCCATCAGTAACAGTAGTGGGCTGACAGGACCAGAACCAGGGCTATCCATCAGTAACAGTAGTGGGCTGGCTGGCAGGACCAGAACCAGGACTATCCATCAGTAACAGTAGTGGGCTGGCAGGACCAGAACCAGGGCTATCCATCAGTAACGGTAGTGGGCTGACAGGACCAGAACCAGGGCTATTCATCAGTAACAGTAGTGGGCTGACAGGACCAGAACCAGGGCTATCCATCAGTAACAGTAGTGGGCTGGCTGGCAGGACCAGAACCAGGGCTATCCATCAGTAACAGTAGTGGGCTGACAGGACCAGAACCAGGGCTATCCATCATTAACAGTAGTGGGCTGGCAGGACCAGAACCAGGGCTATCCATCAGTAACGGTAGTGGGCTGACAGGACCAGAACCAGGGCTATCCATCAGTAACAGTAGTGGGCTGGCTGGACCAGAACCAGGGCTATCCATCAGTAACAGTAGTGGGCTGGATGACAGGACCAGAACCAGGGCTATCCATCAGTAACGGTAGTGGGCTGACAGGACCAGAACCAGGGCTATCCATCAGTAACAGTAGTGGGCTGGATGACAGGACCAGAACCAGGGCTATCCATCAGTAACAGTAGTGGGCTGACAGGACCAGAACCAGGGCTATCCATCATTAACAGTAGTGGGCTGGCAGGACCAGAACCAGGGCTATCCATCAGTAACGGTAGTGGGCTGACAGGACCAGAACCAGGGCTATCCATCAGTAACAGTAGTGGGCTGGCTGGACCAGAACCAGGGCTATCCATCAGTAACAGTAGTGGGCTGGCTGGACCAGAACCAGGGCTATCCATCAGTAACAGTAGTGGGCTGGCTGGCAGGACCAGAACCAGGACTATCCATCAGTAACAGTAGTGGGCTGACAGGACCAGAACCAGGGCTATCCATCAGTAACAGTAGTGGGCTGACAGGACCAGAACCAGGACTATCCATCAGTAACAGTAGTGGGCTGACAGGACCAGAACCAGGGCTATCCATCAGTAACAGTAGTGGGCTGACAGGACCAGAACCAGGACTATCTATCAGTAACAGTAGTGGGCTGGCTGGCAGGACCAGAACCAGGGCTATCCATCAGTAACTGTAGTGGGCTGGCAGGACCAGAACCAGGGATATCCATCAGTAACAGTAGTGGGCTGACAGGACCAGAACCAGGGCTATCCATCAGTAACAGTAGTGGGCTGACAGGACCAGAACCAGGACTATCCATCAGTAACAGTAGTGGGCTGGCAGGACCAGAACCAGGGCTATCCATCAGTAACAGTAGTGGGCTGGCAGGACCAGAACCAGGGCTATCCATCAGTAACAGTAGTGGGCTGACAGGACCAGAACCAGGACTATCCATCAGTAACAGTAGTGGGCTGGCTGGCAGGACCAGAACCAGGGATATCCATCAGTAACAGTAGTGGGCTGGCAGGACCAGAACCAGGGCTATCCATCAGTAACAGTAGTGGGCTGGCAGGACCAGAACAAGGGCTATCCATCAGTAACAGTAGTGGGCTGACAGGACCAGAACCAGGGATATCCATCAGTAACAGTAGTGGGCTGACAGGACCAGAACCAGGGCTATCCATCAGTAACAGTAGTGGGCTGGCAGGACCAGAACCAGGGCTATTCATCAGTAACAGTAGTGGGCTGACAGGACCAGAACCTGGACTATCCATCAGTAACAGTAGTGGGCTGACAGGACCAGAACCAGGACTATCTATCAGTAACAGTAGTGGGCTGGCTGGCAGGACCAGAACCAGGGCTATCCATCAGTAACTGTAGTGGGCTGGCAGGACCAGAACCAGGGATATCCATCAGTAACAGTAGTGGGCTGACAGGACCAGAACCAGGGCTATCCATCAGTAACAGTAGTGGGCTGACAGGACCAGAACCAGGACTATCCATCAGTAACAGTAGTGGGCTGGCAGGACCAGAACCAGGGCTATCCATCAGTAACAGTAGTGGGCTGGCAGGACCAGAACCAGGGCTATCCATCAGTAACAGTAGTGGGCTGACAGGACCAGAACCAGGACTATCCATCAGTAACAGTAGTGGGCTGGCTGGCAGGACCAGAACCAGGGATATCCATCAGTAACAGTAGTGGGCTGGCAGGACCAGAACCAGGGCTATCCATCAGTAACAGTAGTGGGCTGACAGGACCAGAACCAGGGCTATCCATCAGTAACAGTAGTGGGCTGACAGGACCAGAACCAGGGATATCCATCAGTAACAGTAGTGGGCTGACAGGACCAGAACCAGGGCTATCCATCAGTAACAGTAGTGGGCTGGCAGGACCAGAACCAGGGCTATTCATCAGTAACAGTAGTGGGCTGACAGGACCAGAACCTGGACTATCCATCAGTAACAGTAGTGGGCTGACAGGACCAGAACCAGGGCTATCCATCAGTAACAGTAGTGGGCTGGCAGGACCAGAACCAGGACTATCCATCAGTAACAGTAGTGGGCTGGATGACAGGACCAGAGCCAGGGCTATCCATCAGTAACAGTAGTGGGCTGACAGGACCAGA
>NW_027014402.1:222500-227500 GCF_036934945.1 Oncorhynchus masou masou | reverse complement strand
GTTCCACCAGGCTAGGTTATACCCTGGACATTATATAGTGATCAGGCTGGTTCCACCAGGCTAGGTTATATCCTGGACATTATATGGTGATCAGGCTGGTTCCACCAGGCTAGGTTATACCCTGGACATTATATGGTGATCAGGCTGGTTCCACCAGGCTAGGTTATACCCTGGTCATTATATGGTGATCAGGCTGGTTCCACCAGGCTAGGTTATATCCTGGACATTATATGGTGATCAGGCTGGTTCCACCAGGCTAGGTTATACCCTGGACATTATATAGTGATCAGGCTGGTTCCCACCAGGCTAGGTTATATCCTGGACATTATATGGTGATCAGGCTGGTTCCACCAGGCTAGGTTATACCCTGGACATTATATAGTGATCAGGCTGGTTCCCACCAGGCTAGGTTATACCCTGGACATTATATAGTGATCAGGCTGGTTCCACCAGGCTAGGTTATACCCTGGACATTATATAGTGATCAGGCTGGTTCCCACCAGGCTAGGTTATACCCTGGACATTATATAGTGATCAGGCTGGTTCCACCAGGCTAGGTTATACCCTGGACATTATATAGTGATCAGGCTGGTTCCACCAGGCTAGGTTATACCCTGGACATTATATGGTGATCAGGCTGGTTCCACCAGGCTAGGTTATACCCTGGACATTATATAGTGATCAGGCTGGTTCCACCAGGCTAGGTTATACCCTGGACATTATGTGGTGATCAGGCTGGTTCCACCAGGATAGGTTATACCCTGGACATTATATGATGATCAGGCTGGTTCCACCAGGCTAGGTTATACCCTGGACATTATATAGTGATCAGGCTGGTTCCCACCAGGCTGGGTTATACCCTGGACATTATATAGTGATCAGGCTGGTTCCACCAGGCTAGGTTATACCCTGGACATTACAGAGTGATCAGGCTGGTTCCACCAGGCTAGGTTATACCCTGGACATTATATAGTGATCAGGCTGGTTCCACCAGGCTAGGTTATACCCTGGACATTATATGGTGATCAGGCTGGTTCCCATCAGGCTAGGTTATACCCTGGACATTATATAGTGATCAGGCTGGTTCCACCAGGCTAGGTTATACCCTGGACATTATATGGTGATCAGGCTGGTTCCACCAGGCTAGGTTATACCCTGGACATTATAAAGTGATCAGGCTGGTTCCACCAGGCTAGGTTATACCCTGGACATTATGTGGTGATCAGGCTGGTTCCCACCAGGCTAGGTTATACCCTGGACATTATATAGTGATCAGGCTGGTTCCCACCAGGCTAGGTTATACCCTGGATATTATATGGTGATCAGGCTGGTTCCACCAGGCTAGGTTATACCCTGGACATTACAGAGTGATCAGGCTGGTTCCACCAGGCTAGGTTATACCCTGGACATTATATGGTGATCAGGCTGGTTCCCACCAGGCTAGGTTATACCCTGGACATTATATGGTGATCAGGCTGGTTCCACCAGGCTAGGTTATACCCTGGACATTATATAGTGATCAGGCTGGTTCCCATCAGGCTAGGTTATACCCTGGACATTATATAGTGATCAGGCTGGTTCCACCAGGCTAGGTTATACCCTGGACATTATAGAGTGATCAGGCTGGTTCCACCAGGCTGGGTTATACCCTGGACATTATATAGTGATCAGGCTGGTTATACCCTGGACATTATATGGTGATCAGGCTGGTTCCACCAGGCTAGGTTCTACCCTGGATGTCATATACATCTAAGAAGTAGAAAATAAGCAACAAATAATGTCAGTTTACATAAATTATGTTTCACATTTGGTTTATCAAACGTATCAAAGTAATGAAGTGGATACCCCTTTGTATTTGTACAAATCAAATAAAATGTATTCATAAAGCCCTTCTTACATCAGCTTGTCAAGATGTTGCCCTCTTTGGGTACAGCAAGCCCCATCCCACTCTCCCTGTCTCCTACACTCCTACAGTAGGCTGCTGCGATCTCAGGTTGTAAATTCCTGAAGGAGATTATCTCCTCATGGCCACAGTATAGAGAGAGAGTGAAGTTTTCATAGAGAGAACAAAGGAATGTCTTCCCCCTCACAGAACTTGAGGTCCGAACAAAATTTATGTTCTGGAGAAGGTATAAAAGATCGGTGAAGAATCCAGCTACGAACTGGTCCGGTTGGTACAATTTTGTGAAACTCATGGGAGACAATACGGCCACATTACCATAACGCTGTTTATATAATAGCCTCAGTTATGAGGCTTGAATCGAATTGCTGTACAGGATGAATGAGGAAAGATTAAACTATTTGTGAGCCTTTTTCAGCCTTTTTCTGATCTTCCGAATGAAACCCCACCTTGAGAATTTCTCAACAGACCATGTTTCTCTCAATTACGAGAGGACAAAGGTTGCCGACCAGCTTACCTCGATAACAAGAGGGCCAAGTTTTGAGTAATAATAATAATAATAATAATATATCCCATTTAGCAGACGCTTTTGTCCAAAGCGACTTACAAGTCGGCTGGGGCCACTACTTTTGCATATGGGTGGCCCCAGTGGGAAACGAACCCACGACGCTTGGCGTTGCAAGTGCCATGCTCTACCGACTGAGCCACACAGGATCCCTCTGGCTGAATCTTTTAACCATACCACATGGTTAAACTCTTAGACTATCGATTCCGACAGAATAAGAACAAGTCTTTGATATTAATTACTAGTCTGCAGCTAGGAATTCGGTATCATTGAACGCGATGAACGACAACTGCCGAAACATTCATTCTATAACGACATGAATGAATGTCACTCTGAACTATCCATTCCAACCACAACAGAGAGAGAGAGACGGACACTCTCCAACAGAAACAAACTTTTCAACAGAGACCCAGAAGACACACTAATTGATCAGATATTAAAATATCTGTAAGTTGTATTAGGAAAATTACAACGTTGTAATCCTTGGTGCCCCGACATCCTAGTTAATTACAGTTACATGATTAATCCGTTTAATCGCGTAATAATAATTACAGAGAGTTATTTGATAAATAAGTTTAATGATGCCAAAGACACAACAAGCTGATTTCACAAAGTGCTGTACAGAAACCCAGCCTAAAACCCCAAACAGCAAGCAATGCAGGCGTAGAAGCACGGTGGCTAGAAAGGCCAAACCCTAGGAAGAAACCTAGAGAGGAACCAGGCTATGAGGGGTGGCCAGTCCTCTTCTGGCTGTGCCAGGTGGAGATTATAACAGAACATGGCCAAGATGTTCAAATCTTCATAGATGACCAGCAGGGTCAGATAATAATAATCACAGGGGTTGTCGAGGGTGCAAAAGGTCAGCACCTCAGGAGTAAATGTCAGTTGGCTTTTCATAGTCGATCATTCAGAGTATCGCTACTGCTCCTGCTGTCTCTGGAGAGTTGAAAACAGCAGGTCTGGGACAGGTAGCACGTCCGGTGAACAGGTCAGGGTTCCATAGCCGCAGGCAGAACAGTTGAAACTGGAGCAGCAGCACGGTCAGGTGGACTGAGGACTGCGAGGAGTCATCAGGCCAGATAGTCCTGAGGCATGGTCCTCGGGCTCAGGTCCTCCGAGAGAAAGAGAAAGAAAGAAGGAGAGAAAGAGAGAAAGTGAGAGAGAGTTAGAGAGAGCATACTTAAATTCACACACACAGAAGTACTCCAGATATAACAAACTGACCCTAGCCCCCCGACACATAAACTACTGCAGCATAAATCCTGGTGGCTGAGACAGAAGTGGTCGGGAGACACTGTGGCCCCGTCCGACGATGCACCTGGACAGGGCCAAACAGGCAGCATATAATGAAATGAATGGCCTGGACAGGGCCAAACAGGCAGGATATAATGAAATGAATGGCCTGGACAGGGCCAAACAGGCAGGATATAATGAAATGAATGGCCTGGACAGGGCCAAACAGGCAGGATATAATGAAATGAATGGTCTGGACAGGGCCAAGCAGGCAGGATATAATGAAATGAATGGCCTGGACAGGGCCAAACAGGCAGGATATAATGAAATGAATGGCTTGTGAAAGCTGGTGCTGCTGACAGGGGAAGGTTTCTGGCCGGATACTGGCCAACATGACTGTTCCAGTTATAGGAATGTTCACAGTGAGGTCATGTCTGTTCCAGTTATAGGAATGTTCACAGTGAGGTCATGTCTGTCTGTTCCAGTTATAGGAATGTTCACAGTGAGGTCATGTCTGTTCCAGTTATAGGAATGTTCACAGTGAGGTCAAGTCTATCTGTTCCAGTTATAGGAATGTTCACAGTGAGGTCATGTCTGTTCCAGTTATAGGAATGTTCACAGTGAGGTCATGTCTGTCTGTTCCAGTCATAGGAATGCTCACAGTGAGGTCATGTCTGTTCCAGTTATAGGAATGTTCACAGTGAGGTCCAGTCTGTCTGTTCCATTCATAGGAATGCTCACAGTGAGGTCATGTCTGTTCCAGTTATAGGAATGTTCACAGTGAGGTCATGTCTGTCTGTTCCATTCATAGGAATGTTCACAGTGAGGTCATGTCTGTTCCAGTTATAGGAATGTTCACAGTGAGGTCATGTCTGTTCCAGTTATAGGAATGTTCACAGTGAGGTCATGTCTGTCTGTTCCATGCATAGGAATGTTCACAGTGAGGTCATGTCTGTTCCAGTTATAGGAATGTTCACAGTGAGGTCATGTCTGTCTGTTCCATTCATAGGAATGTTCACAGTGAGGTCATGTCTGTCTGTTCCATGCATAGGAATGTTCACAGTGAGGTCATGTCTGTTCCAGTTATAGGAATGTTCACAGTGAGGTCATGTCTGTCTGTTCCAGTTATAGGAATGTTCACAGTGAGGTCATGTCTGTCTGTTCCAGTTATAGGAATGTTCACAGTGAGGTCCAGTCTGTCTGTTCCAGTTATAGGAATGTTCACAGTGAGGTCATGTCTGTTCCAGTTATAGGAATGTTCACAGTGAGGTCATGTCTGTTCCAGTTATAGGAATGTTCACA
>NW_027014402.1:150000-220000 GCF_036934945.1 Oncorhynchus masou masou | reverse complement strand
TCCCATTCTACTTTAGATAGCACCGTAGCTAATACAAATGTGTTGTAAATTAGGGCCTTGTCCTTTATAAGAAACTTTAACCTACATTTTATTTCAGATATACACTGAGCCCCCCCCCCCCCCTTTGCCCTCAGAACAGCCTCAAGTCATCATGGCATGGACTCTATTTGTATTTTTTTGTATTTAACTAGGCAAGTCAGTTAAGACCAAATTCTTATTTACGATGACGGCCTCCCCCGTCCAAACCCGGACGACGCTGGGTTGAATTATGCTCCGCCTCCATTGGGACTCTCAATCACGGGCCGGTTGTGAACCAGCCTGGATCAAGGTGACTGGAGACTTCCACAGGGATGCTGGTCCCATGTTGACTCCAATGCTTCCCCAGGGATGCTGGCCCATGTTGACTCCAATGCTTCCACGGGGATGCTGGTCCCATGTTGACTCCAATGCTTCCCCAGGGATGCTGGTCCCATGTTGACTCCAATGCTTCCACAGGGATGCTGGTCCCATGTTGACTCCAATGCTTCCACAGGGATGCTGGTCCCATGTTGACTCCAATGCTTCCCCAGGGATGCTGGTCCCATGTTGACTCCAATGCTTCCACAGGGATGCTGGTCTCATGTTGACTCCAATGCTTCCCCAGGGATGCTGGTCCCATGTTGACTCCAATGCTTCCCCAGGGATGCTGGCCCATGTTGACTCCAATGCTTCCCCAGGGATGCTGGTCCCATGTTGACTCCAATGCTTCCCCAGGGATGCTGGCCCATGTTGACTCCAATGCTTCCCCAGGGATGCTGGTCCCATGTTGACTCCAATGCTTCCACGGGGATGCTGGTCCCATGTGGACTCCAATGCTTCCCCAGGGATGCTGGTCCTATGTTGACTCCAATGCTTCCCCAGGGATGCTGGTCCCATGTTGACTCCAATGCTTCCCCACAGTTGTGTCAAGTTGTCTGGATGTCCTTTGGATGGTGGATCATTCTATATACAGTGCCTTGCGAAAGTATTCGGCCCCTTGAACTTTGCGACCTTTTGCCACATTTCAGGCTTCATACATAAAGATATAAAACTGTATTTTTTTGTGAAGAATCAACAACAAGTGGGACACAATCCTGAAGTGGAACGACATTTAGTGGATATTTAAAACTTTTTTTAACAAATCAAAAACTGAAAAAATTGGGCGTGCAAAATTATATGAGCGTAAAAATAAAATACCCAGCAGCGTTGTAGTTCTTGACACAAACTGGTGCGCCTGGCACCTACTACCACACCCCGTTCAAAGGCACTTAAATAATTTGTCTTGCCCATTCACCCTTTGGAATGGCACACATTCACAATCCATGTCTCAATTGTCTCAAAGCTTGAAACTCCTTCTTTAATTAACCCGTCTCCTCCCCTTCATCTACACTGATTGACGTGGATTTAACAGGTGACATCAATTAGGGATCATAGCTTTCACCTGGATTCACCTGGTCGGTCTATGTCATGGAGAGAGCAGGTGTTCATAATGTTCTGTCCACTCAGTGTATGTTATCACCATTGCAAAAATAAAAGAGTTGTCTTGGAAGAAAACAAGATTAATAAAGGTTCATAATAATTTATAATATAAAGTATAAAGTTAATAAAGTATAATCACACTGAAAATAAAATGTACATTCTTAAATTGATTTTAATCAATAGTAATTTTATAGCATCAAAGCATCAGATTAGAAACAGATAATGAGCGTGATTACAATCTCAGAATAAAATACAACCAACCAACACTTTATTTATAATAAGGAAATATGTGTAAATTAAGGTAAATAAAATACTTTAGTTTTGGTTTAATATTGATTTAATATTGATTTAAAATTGATTAAATATTGGTTTAATATTGATTCAAAATTGGTTTAATATTGGTTTAAAATCGGTTTAATATTGGTTTAATATTGGTTTAAAATTGGTTTAATATTGGTATAATATTGGTTTAATATTGGTTTAATATTGGTTTAAAATCGGTTTAATATTGGTTTAATATTGGTTTAAAATGGTTTAATATTGGTTTAAAATGGTTTATATTGGTTTATTGTGGTTTCATATTGGTTTAATATAGGTTTAATATAGGTTTAAAATGGTTTATATTGGTATATATTGATTTAAAATGGTTTAAAATGGTTTAATATTGGTTTATATTGGTTTAATATTGGTTTAATATAGGTTTAATATAGGTTTAAAATGGTTTATATTGTTTTAAAATAGGTTAATATTGGTTTAATATCGATTTGTTGGTCATACTTTCCTTCCATGACAAAGCCTGAACTAAAGGCTGTGGTTCTCTGTGATCTCTCATTATATATCCGTCTCCAGACATCACAACACACCCAGACTGAACTAAAGGATGTGGTTCTCTGCCATCACTCATTATATATCTGTCTCCAGACATTGGTTTAAAAATGGTTTAATATTGGTTTAATATTGGTTTAATATTGGTTTAAAATTGGTTTAATATTGGTTTAATATTGGTTTAAAATCGGTTTAATATTGGTTTAATATTGGTTTAAAATGGTTTAATATTGGTTTAAAATGGTTTATATTGGTTTATTTTGGTTTCATATTGGTTTAATATAGGTTTAATATAGGTTTAAAATGGTTTATATTGGTTTATATTGGTTTATATTGGTTTAATATTGGTTTAATATAGGTTTAATATAGGTTTAAAATGGTTTATATTGGTTTAAAATTGTTTTAAAATAGGTTTATATTGGTTTAATATCGATTTGTTGGTCATACAAAGCCTGAACTAAAGGATGTGGTGCTCTGTGATCTCTCATTTTTATATCTGTCTCCAGACATCACAACACACCCAGACTGAACTAAAGGATGTGGTTCTCTGTGATCTCTCATTATATATCTGTCTCCAGACATCACAACACACCCAGACTAAACTAAAGGATGTGGTTCTCTGTGATCTCTCATTATATATCTGTCTCCAGACATCACAACACACCCAGACTAAACTAAAGGATGTGGTTCTCTGTGATCTCTCATTATATATCTGTCTCCAGACATCACACCTAAAGGATGTGGTTCTCTGTGATCTCTCATTATATATCTGTCTCCAGACATCACAACACACCCAGACTGAACTAAAGGATGTGGTTCTCTGTGATCTCTCATTATATATCTGTCTCCAGACATCTCAACACACCCAGACACGTCACACAGTCATTATCTTTTTTTTGTGACCAAATATTGACTTATTTAGTATTTTTTTTAATGGGGATTCAGGTACAATGTTTAAAGGAAAACGTAAGCAGTTGGGAGTTGGGGTCAATTTCGTGGTAAAATGTTTCCTTGGTGTTAAATACCGTCTGTGAACAAACTTAAAATGTATAAGTTGGTGGGTCGGATGACAGGATGCCAAGGTCATATTTTTCCTTATTCTGTTCCAGTTAAAGGTTATTCAGATTTGTGGATCATCGTTTTTTAATGGCTAGCTCAGAATATGAACTTTCCAAAAGTGATTTATATATTATAGAGAATAGTCCATTCAAGAGGCCAGATAATGTATTTATAAATTCCAGCATTGGATGTTTCCAGTGGCGATTTTAGCATGTAAATCTTGGTGAGGCAAAGACAATGTAATGTGGGATGCATGCCAGCAAAGCCACTACACAGCCCGAAACAATACATGAATTGCCCTATAAGGGTGACAAACGATGCCCACAAATTGTTAAGACCTACATAAAGCTGTCCCAACAGCAGTCCCAACACCTTACCACTGCTACACCTGGCTCTCAGCGGAGTCCCAACACCTTACCATTGCTACACCTGGCTATCAGCGGAGTCCCAACACCTTACCATTGCAACACCTGGCTCTCAGCGGAGTCCCAACACCTTACCATTGCTACACCTGGCTCTCAGCGGAGTCCCAACACCTTACCACTGCTACACCTGGCTCTCAGCGGAGTCCCAACACCTTACCACTGCTACACCTGGCTCTCAGCGGAGTCCCAACACCTTACCACTGCTACACCTGGCTCTCAGCGGAGTCCCAACAACTTACCACTGCTACACCTGGCTCTCAGCAGAGTCCCAACACCTTACCACTGCTACACCTGGCTCTCAGCGGAGTCCCAACACCTTACCACTGCTACACCTGGCTCTCAGCGGAGTCCCAACACCTTACCACTGCTACACCTGGCTCTCAGCGGAGTCCCAACACCTTACCACTGCTACACCTGGCTCTCAGCGGAGTCCCAACACCTTACCATTGCTACACCTGGCTCTCAGCGGAGTCCCAACACCTTACCACTGCTACACCTGGCTCTCAGCGGAGTCCCAACATCTTACCACTGCTACACCTGGCTATCAGCAGATCCTTGTCTGGCAGCGAAACAGTTAATTCAGCTTCATTTACTGCCTTTTATAAAAACATAGCTGATATGGCTGACTTGCTTAACAAATTTGGTTTCTACTGACAATTGAAATGTACAAACTATGACATAAGGGGACGACAAGCAGATAAGAGGCAATCTGTAAATTAGATTAAGACATTTAATGAGCGAGCTAGGACGGATGTAGTCAATATAACTATTTGTTCAGCACTTTGAAATGTACTGCGACAGAATTCAGAACATGGGCCTGTCACACCTGATCTGTTTCACCTGTCTTTGTGCTTGTCTCCACCCCCTCCAGGTGTTGCCCATCTTCCCTATTATCCCCTGTGTATTTATACCTGTGTTCTCTGTTTGCCTGTTGCTAGTTCGTCATATTTTGTCAAGTCAACCAGTATGACCAGGTTTATGATCTTTTGCCTGTCCACTACCTGTGTCTTGCCCGCCATTTTCTTTAGAATAAATATCAGAGACTCGAACCATCTGCCTCCCGTGTCTGCATCTGATTCTCGCCCTGTATCGTTATAGGGCCATTCTTACAGTGTTCTTCCTGTACACCAAGTCAGAACTGTAGGATAAATAAAGGGGGCATATAAGCAGACAATGAAAGCTCTTACAATATTTGATGATTATATTTCTCAAAAACAGGTTATAGGCTACATGTGAACCATCAAGTCAGAACAGGGGGCGAAATTAACAGCTGAAAATAGACCAAATTATTAGGTTGAGGCACATGGGCTACTAACAGCTTACTACTCAACATACACCTAGTATTACTTTCTTAGCTATGTACATATCTCCCTGGCATATTACACAATTTATTCACTTGTTGCTGCCTTGCTGTGTTGTTGTCTTAGGTCTCTCTTTGTGTTGTGTTGTTTCTCTTGGTCTGATGTGTGTTTTGTTCTATATTTATATCATATTTAAAGAAAACATTTTATCCCAGCCCCCGTCCCTGCAGGAGGCCTTTTGCCTTTTGGTAGGCTGTCATTGTAAATAAGAATGTATTCTTAAAATGACTTGCTGTCACGCCCTGGTCGATATATATTGTGTTTGTCTTTATTTATTTGGCCAGGCCAGGGTGTGACATGGGTTTTTGTGGTGTGTTTTGTCTTGGGGGTGTCTAGCATTAGTCTATGGCTGCCTGAGGCGGTTCTCAATCAGAGTCAGGTGATTATCGTTGTCTCTGATTGGGAACCATATTTAGGCAGCCATATTCTTTGAGTATTTCGTGGGTGATTGTTCCTGTCTCTGTGTTTGTAGTCACCAGATAGGCTGTATAGGTTTTCACGTTCCGTCTGTTGTTTTGTATAGTAAGTTATTTCATGTATAGTTCATTTTTCATTAAAGAACATGAGTGAACACCACGCTGCATTTTGGTCCGCTTCTCCTTCAACAGACGAACGCCGTTACACTTGCCTAGTTAAATAACTGTTAAATTAAACATTTATAACAGGAAGGTGGTGCGGCAGTCCTTCGTGGGCAAATTTTGTCATCAAAGTCTCTAGATTTATGCTGCATTCAAAACAACTGGGAACAAGAAGAAAAAAAGTGGAATCTTGATGACATCAGTGATCTTCAGGTCGTAGCTCTAGAAAGAGGCCCGAGTTCTGAATCTACAATCCTGAGTTGGATGAAAGTTCAAAACAAAACATCTTTTTCCAGTCTAGTTTTTTTCCGGGTTCCCAGTTGTCTTGAACTAAAGTCAGATTTTGCAGTTCCGGGTTAATAGTTTTGAGCGCGGCACAAATCGTACTTCATTTACAAAATGGCCAATGTTGAATGTTTATCACTTTAAACTAGGAAAATAGACCCTTAATCTTAGACTTGGGACCACACAGCCACTCCACAGAATAGCATGCTAATGATTGCTTTGCAGTTAGCCATTGATTCCTTCCAAATCACTCATTGTTGAATTTGCGATTTCCAAATTGTGTAATGTTTATGTCCAATGGCCGATGAGCAACGATACGTTTTATCTATAATTTATCTTGATTATTTATTTTCATATGACAATGATTAAAAATGATTAAAAATGATTTGCCAGTAGATTGTCGACTTGATTCATGATGACTGCAAGCTAAGATTTCGAAAGTCTGATGTTGACATGATCCGTCCAATCAAAGCTACTGTAGACATAATGTGATTTGACGTAATTTTATCTGTGGCCAATGACTTTGAGCCTTCTTGGACGGGCACTTCTAACGTAACTCTATGGCAGCAGCCAAAAGGCTTGAATTTTCCAGCTCTACCCTTAGAGTTGGCTGTGACATAGTGTCCCCATGAGTGACAGAACACTAAGCCAATCACGGCGCAATGCTCAATATTTTCTGCTGGCTTGCCCCACCACCACCGAAAAGCACCATGCTAGGCTGAAACACCTGCATTTTGAAGCTGCTATACTCAAGAAAACATAAAAGAGACCATGTTTGTATGCACCTTTGTTTACTCAATGATATATATATTATTTTACATTGTTTGATTGAGAACCATATCAGGCCAAACACAGAAACAGACAAACTAGACACACAACATAGAATGCCCACTCAGATCACACCCTGACCAAACAAAACATAGAAACATACAAAGCAAACTATGGTCAGGGTGTGACAGCAGGAGGGACTGGTGCACTTTACAAAATAGATGGCATCATGAGGGAGGAAAATTATGTGGATATATTGAAGCAACATCTCAAGACATCAGTCAGGAAGTTAATGCTTGGTCGCAAATGGGTCTTCCAAGTGGACAATGACCCCAAGCAAACTTTCAAAGTTGAGGCAAAATGGCTAATGGACAACAAAGTCAAGGTTTTGGAGTGGCCATCACAAAGCCCTGACCTCAATCCCATAGAAAATGTGTGGGCAGAACTGATATAGCATGTGCTAGCAAGAAGACCTTACAAACCTGACTCAGTTACACCAGCTCTGTCAGGAGGAATGGGACAAAATTCACCCAACTTATTGTGGGAAGTTTTTGGAAGGCTACCCGAAACGTTTGACCCAAGTTAAACCATTTTCAGGCAATGCTACCAAATACTAATTGAGTGTATGTAAACTTCTGACCCACTGGGAACGTGATGAAAGAAGTACAAGCTGAAATAAATAATTCTCTCTACAATTATTCTGACATTTCACATTCTTAAAATAAAGTGGTGATCCTAACTGACCTAAGACAGGGAGTTGTTACTAGGATTAAATATCAGGAATTGTGAAAAACTGAGTTTAAATGTATTTGGCTAAGGTGTATGTAAACTTCCAACTTCAACTGTATCTCATTAACATAATTATTCACACCCCTGAGTCAATACTTTGTAGAACCTGTGATTACAGCTGTGAGTCTTTCTGGGTAAAAGATTGCAAAGATAGGGAGAGGTCCGTCCGTAATAAAGAGATGCTCTGCTTTGTTCCAAAAACCAAGTTCAACTTACACACACCTTTTATAGTCAACTTACACACAACTCTGACACACACACTTACCCCACCAGATATGCCACCAGGGGTCTTTTCACAGTCCCCAAATCCAGAACAAATTCAAGAAAGTGTACAGCATTATGTAGAGCCATTAGTGCATGGAACTCCGTTCCATCCCATATTCCTCATATAAACAGCAAACCTAGTGTCAAAGAACAGATAATGCAACACCTCTCGGCACAACGCCTCTCCCCTATTTGACCGAGATAGTTTGTGTGTATGTGCTGATATGTTGGCTGTCTGTTTCTTTTTAAACATGTACGTTTCTGTCCTTTAGCTGTTCTAGTCTATTAATGTTCTATATTATGTCATGTTCTGTGTTCTGTGTTCTGTGCTCTGTGTTCTGTGTTCTGTCCTTTAGCTGTTCTTGTCTATTAATGTTCTATATTATGTCATGTTCTGTGTTCTGTGCTCTGTGTTCTGTGTTCTGTGTTCTGTGTTCTGCGTTCTGCGCTCTGTGTTCTGCGTTCTGCGCTCTGTGTTCTGTGTTCTGTGTTCTGTGCTCTGTGTTCTGTGTTCTGTGTTCTGTGTTATGTGTTCTGTGCTCTGTGTTCTGTGTTCTGTGTTCTGTGTTCTGTGTTCTGTGTTCTGTGTTCTGTGTTCTGTGCTCTGTGTTCTGTGTTTTGTGTTCTGTGTTTTGTGTTCTGTGCTCTGTGTTCTGTGTTCTGTGTTTTGTGTTCTGTGGTCTGTGCTCTGTGTTCTGTGCTCTGTGTTCTGTGTTTCGTGTTTTGTGTTCTGTGCTCTGTGCTCTGTGTTCTGTGTTCTGTGTGGACCTAAGGAAGAGAAGCTGCTGCTTTTTCAACAGTTAATAATGGGGATCCTAATAAAATACCAAAACTCTGTAACTGTTTTGAAGTCACCCTTGTCCTCATGGTGAAATCCCTGAGCGGTTTCCTTCCTCTCCGGCAACTGAGTTAGGAAGGGCACCTGTATCTTTGGAGTGACTGGGTGCATCGATACACAATCAAAAGTGTAATTAATAACTTCACCAGGCTCAAAGGGATATTCAACGTCTGCTTTTAGTATTTTTACCGATCTACCAATTGGTGCCCTTTTTTTGCAAAGCATTGGAAAATTTCCCTGGTCTTTGTGATTGAATGTGTGTTTAAAAGTCACATCTCGACTGAGGGACCAGATAATTACATGTGTGGTGAACAGAGATGAGAGACAACCATTCAAAAATCACGTTAAAACACTATTTAACATAACTTTAAACACTATTTACTGTAAAATGCAAGTTATTTTGTGAGTTGGTAAGCAATTCCTTCTGAACTTATTTTAGCTTTTTCTGCATCGAGAGATAAAACAGCCCGAGGAGCTGTTGTTTCTGACTAAACATTTAAGACGGAGCTTATTTGAGGATGAACGTTTTAAAAAAAAAAAAACAGTTTAATATGACGATGGCGACAGTGAGAACGCTGGGTGACGTCCTTAACTTTTTTTTTTTTTTTTTTTTAAATAAAAGGGAAATTAGTGTTGTATTCCCTTTAAATGAACCTTTGTGAAAAGCCGTGTTAATCATTTGGAGCAACAGCGGACTGGATTTGACTCCAACACTGTAAATAGACCTCAGAAGGAATACCGTCCCATCAAGGGGGATTTGCCTTGATTCATGCTCTCCATGCTGCCCTTTTGAGTTCAGTGAGAGAGATTTGGGTTCCCAGCGAGGTGGCTTCCTCTAGTGAGAGAAGAAGATTTAGTTAGTCAGGTGTGGTTTTATAGTTTTATAATCTGGCTTCCTCTAGTGAGAGAAGAAGATTTAGTTAGTCAGGTGTGGTTTTATAGTTTTATAATCTGGCTTCCTCTAGTGAGAGAAGAAGATTTAGTTAGTCAGGTGTGGTTTTATAGTTTTATAATCTGGCTTCCTCTAGTGAGAGAAGAAGATTTAGTTAGTCAGGTGTGGTTTTATAGTTTTATAATCTGGCTTCCTCTAGTGAGAGAAGAAGATTTAGCTAGTCAGGTGTGGTTTTATAGTTTTATAATCTGGCTTCCTCTAGTGAGAGAACAAGATTTAGTTGGTCAGGTGTGGTTTTATAGTTTTATAATCTGGCTTCCTCTAGTGAGAGAACAAGATTTAGTTGGTCAGGTGTGGTTTTATAGTTTTATAATCTGGCTTCCTCTCGTGAGAGAAGAAGATTTAGTTAGGTGTGGATTTATAGTTTTATAATCTGGCTTCCTCTAGTGAGAGAAGAAGATTTAGTTAGTCAGGTGTGGTTTTATAGTTTTATAATCTGGTTTCCTCTAGTGAGAGAAGAAGATTTAGTTGGTCAGGTGTGGTTTTATAGTTTTATAATCTGGCTTCCTCTAGTGAGAGAAGAAGATTTAGTTAGTCAGGTGTGGTTTTATAGTTTTATAATCTGGCTTCCTCTAGTGAGAGAAGAAGATTTAGTTAGTCAGGTGTGGTTTTATAGTTTTATAATCTGGCTTCCTCTAGTGAGAGAAGAAGATTTAGTTGGTCAGGTGTGGTTTTATAGTTTTATAATCTGGCTTCCTCTAGTGAGAGAAGAAGATTTAGTTGGTCAGGTGTGGTTTTATAGTTTTATAATCTGGCTTCCTCTAGTGAGAGAAGAAGATTTAGTTAGTCAGGTGTGGTTTTATAGTTTTATAATCTGGCTTCCTCTAGTGAGAGAACAAGATTTAGTTAGTCAGGTGTGGTTTTATAGTTTTATAATCTGGCTTCCTCTAGTGAGAGAACAAGATTTAGTTGGTCAGGTGTGGTTTTATAGTTTTATAATCTGGCTTCCTCTCGTGAGAGAAGAAGATTTAGTTAGGTGTGGATTTATAGTTTTATAATCTGGCTTCCTCTAGTGAGAGAAGAAGATTTAGTTAGTCAGGTGTGGTTTTATAGTTTTATAATCTGGTTTCCTCTAGTGAGAGAAGAAGATTTAGTTAGGTGTGGATTTATAGTTTTATAATCTGGCTTCCTCTAGTGAGAGAAGAAGATTTAGTTAGTCAGGTGTGGTTTTATAGTTTTATAATCTGGCTTCCTCTAGTGAGAGAACAAGATTTAGTTGGTCAGGTGTGGTTTTATAGTTTTATAATCTGGCTTCCTCTCGTGAGAGAAGAAGATTTAGTTAGGTGTGGATTTATAGTTTTATAATCTGGCTTCCTCTAGTGAGAGAAGAAGATTTAGTTAGTCAGGTGTGGTTTTATAGTTTTATAATATGGTTTCCTCTAGTGAGAGAAGAAGATTTAGTTGGTCAGGTGTGGTTTTATAGTTTTATAATCTGGCTTCCTCTAGTGAGAGAAGAAGATTTAGTTAGTCAGGTGTGGTTTTATAGTTTTATAATCTGGCTTCCTCTAGTGAGAGAAGAAGATTTAGTTAGTCTGGTGTGGTTTTATAGTTTTATAATCTGGCTTCCTCTAGTGAGAGAAGAAGATTTAGTTGGTCAGGTGTGGTTTTATAGTTTTATAATCTGGCTTCCTCTAGTGAGAGAAGAAGATTTAGTTGGTCAGGTGTGGTTTTATAGTTTTATAATCTGGCTTCCTCTAGTGAGAGAAGAAGATTTAGTTAGTCAGGTGTGGTTTTATAGTTTTATAATCTGGCTTCCTCTAGTGAGAGAACAAGATTTAGTTAGTCAGGTGTGGTTTTATAGTTTTATAATCTGGCTTCCTCTAGTGAGAGAAGAAGATTTAGTTCGTCAGGTGTGGTTTTATAGTTTTATAATCTGGCTTCCTCTAGTGAGAGAAGAAGATTTAGTTCGTCAGGTGTGGTTTTATAGTTTTATAATCTGGCTTCCTCTAGTGAGAGAAGAAGATTTAGTTAGTCAGGTGTGGTTTTCATAGTTTTATAATCTGGTTTCCTCTAGTGAGAGAAGAAGATTTAGTTAGTCAGGTGTGGTTTTATAGTTTTATAATCTGGCTTCCTCTAGTGAGAGAACAAGATTTAGTTCGTCAGGTGTGGTTTTACAGTTTTATAATATGGCTTCCTCTAGTGAGAGAAGAAGATTTAGTTAGTCAGGTGTGGTTTTATAGTTTTATAATCTGGTTTCCTCTAGTGAGAGAAGAAGATTTAGTTAGTCAGGTGTGGTTTTATAGTTTTATAATCTGGCTTCCTCTAGTGAGAGAACAAGATTTAGTTCGTCAGGTGTGGTTTTATAGTTTATAATATGGCTTCCTCTAGTGAGAGAAGAAGATTTAGTTAGTCAGGTGTGGTTTTATAGTTTTATAATCTGGCTTCCTCTAGTGAGAGAAGAAGATTTAGTTAGTCAGGTGTGGTTTTATAGTTTTATAATCTGGCTTCCTCTAGTGAGAGAACAAGATTTAGTTCGTCAGGTGTGGTTTTATAGTTTTATAATATGGCTTCCTCTAGTGAGAGAAGAAGATTTAGTTAGTCAGGTGTGGTTTCATAGTTTTATAATCTGGCTTCCTCTAGTGAGAGAAGAAGATTTAGTTAGTCAGGTGTGGTTTTATAGTTTTATAATCTGGCTTCCTCTAGTGAGAGAAGAAGATTTAGTTAGGTGTGGATTTATAGTTTTATAATCTGGCTTCCTCTAGTGAGAGAAGAAGATTTAGTTAGTCAGGTGTGGTTTTATAGTTTTATAATCTGGCTTCCTCTAGTGAGAGAAGAAGATTTAGTTAGTCAGGTGTGGTTTTATAGGTTTATAATCTTGCTTCCTCTAGTGAGAGAAGAAGATTTAGTTAGTCAGGTGTGGTTTTATAGTTTTATAATCTGGCTTCCTCTAGTGAGAGAAGAAGATTTAGTTAGTCAGGTGTGGTTTTATAGTTTTATAATCTGGCTTCCTCTAGTGAGAGAAGAAGATTTAGTTAGTCTGGTGTGGTTTTATAGTTTTATAATCTGGCTTCCTCTAGTGAGAGAAGAAGATTTAGTTAGTCAGGTGTGGTTTTATAGTTTTATAATATGGCTTCCTCTAGTGAGAGAAGAAGATTTAGTTAGTCAGGTGTGGTTTTATAATCTTGCTTCCTCTAGTGAGAGAAGAAGATTTAGTTAGTCAGGTGTGGTTTTATAGTTTTATAATCTGGCTTCCTCTAGTGAGAGAAGAAGATTTAGTTAGTCAGGTGTAGTTTTATAGTTTTATAATCTGGCTTCCTCTAGTGAGAGAAGAAGATTTAGTTAGTCAGGTGTGGTTTTATAGTTTTATAATCTGGCTTCCTCTAGTGAGAGAAGAAGATTTAGTTAGTCAGGTGTGGTTTTATAGTTTTATAATCTGGCTTCCTCTAGTGAGAGAAGAAGATTTAGTTAGTCAGGTGTGGTTTTATAGGTTTATAATCTTGCTTCCTCTAGTGAGAGAAGAAGATTTAGTTAGTCAGGTGTGGTTTTATAGTTTTATAATCTGGCTTCCTCTAGTGAGAGAAGAAGATTTAGTTAGTCAGGTGTGGTTTTATAGTTTTATAATCTGGCTTCCTCTAGTGAGAGAAGAAGATTTAGTTAGTCTGGTGTGGTTTTATAGTTTTATAATCTGGCTTCCTCTAGTGAGAGAAGAAGATTTAGTTAGTCAGGTGTGGTTTTATAGTTTTATAATCTGGCTTCCTCTAGTGAGAGAAGACGATTTAGTTAGTCAGGTGTGGTTTTATAGTTTTATAATCTGGCTTCCTCTAGTGAGTGAAGAAGATTTAGTTAGTCAGGTGTGGTTTTATAGTTTTATAATCTTGCTTCCTCTAGTGAGAGAAGAAGATTTAGTTAGTCAGGTGTGGTTTTATAGTTTTATAATCTGGCTTCCTCTAGTGAGAGAAGAAGATTTAGTTAGTCAGGTGTAGTTTTATAGTTTTATAATCTGGCTTCCTCTAGTGAGAGAAGAAGATTTAGTTAGTCAGGTGTGGTTTTATAGTTTTATAATCTGGCTTCCTCTAGTGAGAGAAGAAGATTTAGTTAGTCAGGTGTGGTTTTATAGTTTTATAATCTGGCTTCCTCTAGTGAGAGAAGAAGATTTAGTTAGTCAGGTGTGGTTTTATAGTTTTATAATCTGGCTTCCTCTAGTGAGAGAAGAAGATTTAGTTAGTCAGGTGTGGTTTTATAGTTTTATAATCTGGCTTCCTCTAGTGAGAGAAGAAGATTTAGTTAGTCAGGTGTGGTTTTATAGTTTTATAATCTGGCTTCCTCTAGTGAGAGAAGAAGATTTAGTTAGTCAGGTGTGGTTTTATAGTTTTATAATCTGGTTTCCTCTAGTGAGAGAAGAAGATTTAGTTAGTCAGGTGTGGTTTTATAGTTTTATAATCTGGCTTCCTCTAGTGAGAGAAGAAGATTTAGTTAGTCAGGTGTGGTTTTATAGTTTTATAATCTGGCTTCCTCTAGTGAGAGAAGAAGATTTAGTTAGTCAGGTGTGGTTTTATAGGTTTATAATCTTGCTTCCTCTAGTGAGAGAAGAAGATTTAGTTAGTCAGGTGTGGTTTTATAGTTTTATAATCTGGCTTCCTCTAGTGAGAGAAGAAGATTTAGTTAGTCAGGTGTGGTTTTATAGTTTTATAATCTGGCTTCCTCTAGTGAGAGAAGAAGATTTAGTTAGTCAGGTGTGGTTTTATAGGTTTATAATCTTGCTTCCTCTAGTGAGAGAAGAAGATTTAGTTAGTCAGGTGTGGTTTTATAGTTTTATAATCTGGCTTCCTCTAGTGAGAGAAGAAGATTTAGTTAGTCAGGTGTGGTTTTATAGTTTTATAATCTGGCTTCCTCTAGTGAGAGAAGAAGATTTAGTTAGTCTGGTGTGGTTTTATAGTTTTATAATCTGGCTTCCTCTAGTGAGAGAAGAAGATTTAGTTAGTCAGGTGTGGTTTTATAGTTTTATAATCTGGCTTCCTCTAGTGAGAGAAGAAGATTTAGTTAGTCAGGTGTGGTTTTATAGTTTTATAATCTTGCTTCCTCTAGTGAGAGAAGAAGATTTAGTTAGTCAGGTGTGGTTTTATAGTTTTATAATCTGGCTTCCTCTAGTGAGAGAAGAAGATTTAGTTAGTCAGGTGTAGTTTTATAGTTTTATAATCTGGATTCCTCTAGTGAGAGAAGAAGATTTAGTTAGTCAGGTGTGGTTTTATAGTTTTATAATCTGGCTTCCTCTAGTGAGAGAAGAAGATTTAGTTAGTCAGGTGTGGTTTTATAGTTTTATAATCTGGCTTCCTCTAGTGAGAGAAGAAGATTTAGTTAGTCAGGTGTGGTTTTATAGGTTTATAATCTTGCTTCCTCTAGTGAGAGAAGAAGATTTAGTTAGTCAGGTGTGGTTTTATAGTTTTATAATCTGGCTTCCTCTAGTGAGAGAAGAAGATTTAGTTAGTCAGGTGTGGTTTTATAGTTTTATAATCTGGCTTCCTCTAGTGAGAGAAGAAGATTTAGTTAGTCTGGTGTGGTTTTATAGTTTTATAATCTGGCTTCCTCTAGTGAGAGAAGAAGATTTAGTTAGTCAGGTGTGGTTTTATAGTTTTATAATCTGGCTTCCTCTAGTGAGAGAAGACGATTTAGTTAGTCAGGTGTGGTTTTATAGTTTTATAATCTGGCTTCCTCTAGTGAGAGAAGAAGATTTAGTTAGTCAGGTGTGGTTTTATAGTTTTATAATCTTGCTTCCTCTAGTGAGAGAAGAAGATTTAGTTAGTCAGGTGTGGTTTTATAGTTTTATAATCTGGCTTCCTCTAGTGAGAGAAGAAGATTTAGTTAGTCAGGTGTGGTTTTATAGTTTTATAATCTTGCTTCCTCTAGTGAGAGAAGAAGATTTAGTTAGTCAGGTGTGGTTTTATAGTTTTATAATCTGGCTTCCTCTAGTGAGAGAAGAAGATTTAGTTAGTCAGGTGTAGTTTTATAGTTTTATAATCTGGCTTCCTCTAGTGAGAGAAGAAGATTTAGTTAGTCAGGTGTGGTTTTATAGTTTTATAATCTGGCTTCCTCTAGTGAGAGAAGAAGATTTAGTTAGTCAGGTGTGGTTTTATAGTTTTATAATCTGGCTTCCTCTAGTGAGAGAAGAAGATTTAGTTAGTCAGGTGTGGTTTTATAGGTTTATAATCTTGCTTCCTCTAGTGAGAGAAGAAGATTTAGTTAGTCAGGTGTGGTTTTATAGTTTTATAATCTGGCTTCCTCTAGTGAGAGAAGAAGATTTAGTTAGTCAGGTGTGGTTTTATAGTTTTATAATCTGGCTTCCTCTAGTGAGAGAAGAAGATTTAGTTAGTCTGGTGTGGTTTTATAGTTTTATAATCTGGCTTCCTCTAGTGAGAGAAGAAGATTTAGTTAGTCAGGTGTGGTTTTATAGTTTTATAATCTGGCTTCCTCTAGTGAGAGAAGACGATTTAGTTAGTCAGGTGTGGTTTTATAGTTTTATAATCTGGCTTCCTCTAGTGAGAGAAGAAGATTTAGTTAGTCAGGTGTGGTTTTATAGTTTTATAATCTTGCTTCCTCTAGTGAGAGAAGAAGATTTAGTTAGTCAGGTGTGGTTTTATAGTTTTATAATCTGGCTTCCTCTAGTGAGAGAAGAAGATTTAGTTAGTCAGGTGTAGTTTTATAGTTTTATAATCTGGCTTCCTCTAGTGAGAGAAGAAGATTTAGTTAGTCAGGTGTGGTTTTATAGTTTTATAATCTGGCTTCCTCTAGTGAGAGAAGAAGATTTAGTTAGTCAGGTGTGGTTTTATAGGTTTATAATCTTGCTTCCTCTAGTGAGAGAAGAAGATTTAGTTAGTCAGGTGTGGTTTTATAGTTTTATAATCTGGCTTCCTCTAGTGAGAGAAGAAGATTTAGTTAGTCAGGTGTGGTTTTATAGTTTTATAATCTGGCTTCCTCTAGTGAGAGAAGAAGATTTAGTTAGTCTGGTGTGGTTTTATAGTTTTATAATCTGGCTTCCTCTAGTGAGAGAAGAAGATTTAGTTAGTCAGGTGTGGTTTTATAGTTTTATAATCTGGCTTCCTCTAGTGAGAGAAGACGATTTAGTTAGTCAGGTGTGGTTTTATAGTTTTATAATCTGGCTTCCTCTAGTGAGAGAAGAAGATTTAGTTAGTCAGGTGTGGTTTTATAGTTTTATAATCTTGCTTCCTCTAGTGAGAGAAGAAGATTTAGTTAGTCAGGTGTGGTTTTATAGTTTTATAATCTGGCTTCCTCTAGTGAGAGAAGAAGATTTAGTTAGTCAGGTGTAGTTTTATAGTTTTATAATCTGGCTTCCTCTAGTGAGAGAAGAAGATTTAGTTAGTCAGGTGTGGTTTTATAGTTTTATAATCTGGCTTCCTCTATTGAGAGAAGAAGATTTAGTTAGTCAGGTGTGGTTTTATAGTTTTATAATCTGGCTTCCTCTAGTGAGAGAAGAAGATTTAGTTAGTCAGGTGTGGTTTTATAGTTTTATAATCTGGCTTCCTCTAGTGAGAGAAGAAGATTTAGTTAGTCAGGTGTGGTTTTATAGTTTTATAATCTGGCTTCCTCTAGTGAGAGAAGAAGATTTAGTTAGTCAGGTGTGGTTTTATAGTTTTATAATCTGGCTTCCTCTAGTGAGAGAAGAAGATTTAGTTAGTCAGGTGTGGTTTTATAGTTTTATAATCTGGTTTCCTCTAGTGAGAGAAGAAGATTTAGTTAGTCAGGTGTGGTTTTATAGTTTTATAATCTGGCTTCCTCTAGTGAGAGAAGAAGATTTAGTTAGTCAGGTGTGGTTTTATAGTTTTATAATCTGGCTTCCTCTAGTGAGAGAAGAAGATTTAGTTAGTCAGGTGTGGTTTTATAGTTTTATAATCTGGCTTCCTCTAGTGAGAGAAGAAGATTTAGTTAGTCAGGTGTGGTTTTATAGTTTTATAATCTGGTTTCCTCTAGTGAGAGAAGAAGATTTAGTTAGTCAGGTGTGGTTTTATAGTTTTATAATCTGGCTTCCTCTAGTGAGAGAAGAAGATTTAGTTAGTCAGGTGTGGTTTTATAGTTTTATAATCTGGCTTCCTCTAGTGAGAGAAGAAGATTTAGTTAGTCAGGTGTGGTTTTATAGTTTTATAATCTGGCTTCCTCTAGTGAGAGAAGAAGATTTAGTTAGTCAGGTGTGGTTTTATAGTTTTATAATCTGGCTTCCTCTAGTGAGAGAAGAAGATTTAGTTAGTCAGGCGTGTTTTTATAGTTTTATAATCAAGGTGTAACGCGGTTCTTCTAACTCCTCCTCTGAAGAAGAGGTGGAATAAGGATCGGACCAAAAGCAGTGTGGTTCGTTAGATACATCTTTAATAAAGATGAAAATACGTACAATACAAAACAACAAACGTGGAAAACCGAAACAGCCCTGACTGGTGCAACAAACACAGAGACCGGAACAATCACCCACAAACACACAGTGAAACCCAGACTACCTAAATATGGTTCCCAATCAGAGACAATGACTAACACCTGCCTCTGATTGAGAACCATATCAGGCCAAACATAGAACTAGACAAACTAGACATGTAACATAGAATGCCCACTCATATCACACCCTGACCAACCAAAACATAGAAACATACAAATAAACTATGGTCAGGGTGTGACACAGGGGTACACAGCTCATTGGTGTGGTTTTATAGTTTTATAATCAGGGGTACACAGCTCATTGGTGTGGTTTTATAGTTTTATAATCAGGGGTACACAGCTCATTGGTGTGGTTTTATAGTTTTATAATCAGGGGTACACAGCTCATTGAAGTGGTTTTATAGTTTTATAATCAGGGGTTCACAGCTCATTGGTGTGGTTTTATAGTTTTATAATCAGGGGTACACAGCTCATTGGTGTGGTTTTATAGTTGTATAATCAGGGGTACACAGCTCATTGGTGTGGTTTTATAGTTTTATAATCAGGGGTACACAGCTCATTGATGTGGTTTTATAGTTTTATAATCAGGGGTACACAGCTCATTGATGTGGTTTTATAGTTTTATAATCAGGGGTACACAGCTCATTGATGTGGTTTTATAGTTTTATAATCAGGGGTACACAACTCATTGATGTGGTTTTATAGTTTTATAATCAGGGGTACACAGCTCATTGATGTGGTTTTATAGTTTTATAATCAGGGGTACACAGCTCATTGGTGTGGTTTTATAGTTTTATAATCAGGGGTACACAGCTCATTGATGTGGTTTTATAGTTTTATAATCAGGGGTACACAGCTCATTGATGTGGTTTTATAGTTTTATAATCAGGGGTACACAGCTCATTGGTGTGGTTTTATAGTTTTATAATCAGGGGTACACAGCTCATTGATGTGGTTTTATAGTTTTATAATCAGGGGTACACAACTCATTGATGTGGTTTTATAGTTTTATAATCAGTGGTACACAGCTCATTGATGTGGTTTTATAGTTTTATAATCAGGGGTACACAGCTCATTGGTGTGGTTTTATAGTTTTATAATCAGGGGTACACAGCTCATTGGTGTGGTTTTATAGTTTTATAATCAGGGGTACACAGCTCATTGATTGATTCATCTGCGTTCTGACAATTCCCCTGTTTCAGATTCAATAGTTGTTATATGAGCTAATTGATCGTTACTGTGTAGCTTGTTGGCCAGTAAACGACTGGGACGATGACCATGTCAGTAATGGTTGAGTGTAACTCGATGGATGGCAAATTCTGTTCTCTGTCTTATCAATACATTACATTCTGTTCTTTGTCTTATCAATACATTACATTCTGTTCTTTGTCTTATCAATACATTACATTCTGTTCTTTGTCTTATCAATACATTACATTCTGTTCTTTGTCTTATCAATACATTACATTCTCTTCTTTGTCTTATCAATACATTAAATTCTGTTCTTTGTCTTATCAATACATTACATTCTCTTCTTTGTCTTATCAATACATTACATTCTGTTCTTTGTCTTATCAATACATTACATTCTGTTCTTTGTCTTATCAATACATTACATTCTGTTCTTTGTCTTATCAATACATTACATTCTGTTCTTTGTCTTATCAATACATTACATTCTATTCTTTGTCTCATCAATACATTACATTCTGTTCTTTGTCTTATCAATACATTACATTCTGTTCTTTGTCTTATCAATACATTACATTCTGTTCTTTGTCTTATCAATACATTACATTCTGTTCTTTGTCTTATCAATACATTACATTCTGTTCTTTGTCTTATCAATACATTACATTCTGTTCTTTGTCTTATCAATACATTACATTCTGTTCTTTGTCTTATCAATACATTACATTCTGTTCTTTGTCTTATCAATACATTACATTCTGTTCTTTGTCTTATCAATACATTACATTCTGTTCTTTGTCTTATCAATACATTACATTCTGTTCTTTGTCTTATCAATACATTACATTCTGTTCTTTGTCTTATCAATACATTACATTCTGTTCTGTCTTATCAATACATTACATTCTGTTCTTTGTCTCATCAATACATTACATTCTGTTCTTTGTCTTATCAATACATTACATTCTGTTCTTTGTCTCATCAATACATTACATTCTGTTCTGTCTTATCAATACATTACATTCTGTTCTTTGTCTCATCAATACATTACATTCTGTTCTTTGTCTCATCAATACATTACATTCTGTTCTTTGTCTCATCAATACATTACATTCTGTTCTTTGTCTCATCAATACATTACATTCTGGTTTTTGAGTTCCTTTATGTAATCATTATGAAAACACGTTGAGTTTTGTTTGGGGCTGATGGAATAGCAGCCAGTTTGTGTAAGTGGTTCTCTATTATATTCTATTCTATTCTATTATTATTATATATCTCTATATATTCTATTCTACGCGAGTCCTTTTGGAGCAGGTGTGTTTCTTGGAGGGTTGCTGTATCAACATGGTTTCCTGCCAGGATATCGAGACAGCTGGAACATTTAATAGGACTATTAAGTCCTTTCATATTCCAAGACAGAATAGCTCACGTTGCCATTTGTTTAAAATTAATAAAATCACGTATTATTAATGATGTAATTGTCATCATTGGTGTTAATAAGACTATGGATGAGAAACAAAGAATCGGACCCACCAAGAAACCCACCCATTGGTCGTTCTCCACCAAGAAACCCACCCATTGGTCGTTCTCCACCAAGAAACCCACCCATTGGTCGTTCTCCACCAAGAAACCCACCCATTGGTCGCTCTCCACCAAGAAACCCACCCATTGGTCGTTCTCCACCAAGAAACCCCCCTATAACCCTCCCCCACACACACACACACGTCCCTCCTCCTCCTCCCTGCCACCCCTTCCCTCCTCCTCCCTGCCACCCCTTCCCTCCTCCTCCTCCCTGCCACCCCTTCCCTCCTCCTCCTCCCTGCCACCCCTTCCCTCCTCCTCCTCCCTGCCACCCCTTCCCTCCTCCTCCTCCCTGCCACCCCTTCCCTCCTCCTCCTCCCTGCCACCCCTTCCCTCCTCCTCCTCCCTGCCACCCCTTCCCTCCTCCTCCTCCCTGCCACCCTTCCCTCCTCCTCCTCCCTGCCACCCCTTCCCTCCTCCTCCTCCCTGCCACCCCCTTCCCTCCTCCTCCTCCCTGCCACAAGGAAGGAAGCAGCCCCAGTCTGTAGGACACGTCAACGTATTGTCCGTTGTTCATTAATTGCCGTGGTGTCATCATGGTGTCTAAATGTCCTGAACCGTAGGCCATAATAATAACCAAGTCCAAATGTTCAGCAACAATAATAATAGTAGTAGCAGTGTAGTAGTAGAGGTGATGACTTCACTATTGTCTCATGCCGAGGGCAGCATCACAGCCAACGGCTGCGTGATTGTGTGTGAATAGCAGACCTGAATATTGAGCCAGCGAGGCAAACAATTTGCCATTCGACTTCAAAACTGTGTATTTGTACAATCATGTGGTGAGTTCCGTTGTGGGGAGAGGACCTATGCGGTGTGTAATGTTTATTCCGCGGCTTGGGACCCAGCTTCTTCTGCCCAAACAATTCACTGAAAAGATTGATCATGGAGGCAGTTGGGTGACGGGGTTCTACACCGGTTTCAAGTCCTGTGACCTGCACATTGAATTTACAGGGATGATTTTCAACTTGTCATTTTGTTTTAGGAGATTGATTTCCCGTTCTAGCTGAGTTGGCACGGTTTCCGGGTCATGGAGCTGCCCGTCTGTCACATTGGCCACTGTCTTCAAACTTTCCACTTTACTTGAGCACTTTAGAAATGAGCACAGCAAGATATTCATTTACTGGTTTTAATTGCAGTCTGATATTGAGAAGGGGGTACTAACAGGTTCTAGTATTAGAGGGGTAGAGGACTGAGAAGGGGGTACTAACAGGTTCTAGTATTAGAGGGGTAGAGGACTGAGGGGGTACTAAACCGGTTCTAGTATTAGAGGGGTAGAGGACTGAGAAAGGGGTACTAACAGGTTCTAGTATTAGAGGGGTAGAGGACTGAGGGGATACTAACAGGTTCTAGTATTAGAGGGGTAGAGGACTGAGGGGATACTAACAGGTTCTAGTATTAGAGGGGTAGAAAACTGAGAAGGGGGTACTAACAGGTTCTAGTATTTGAGGGGTAGAGGACTGAGGGGGTACAAACAGGTTCTAGTATTAGAGGGGTAGAGGACTGAGGGGATACTAACAGGTTCTAGTATTAGAGGGGTAGAGGACTGAGGGGATACTAACAGGTTCTAGTATTTGAGGGGTAGAGGACTGAGGGGGTACTAACAGGTTCTAGTATTAGAGGGGTAGAGGACTGAGGGGGTGCTAACAGGTTCTAGTATTAGAGGACTGAGAAGGGGGTACTAACAGGTTCTAGTATTAGAGGGGTAGAGGACTGAGGGGATACTAACAGGTTCTAGTATTAGAGGGGTAGAGGACTGAGAAGGGGATACTAACAGGTTCTAGTATTAGAGGGGTAGAGGACTGAGGGGGTACAAACAGGTTCTAGTTTTAGAGGGGTAGAGGACTGAGGGGGTACTAACAGGTTCTAGTATTAGAGGGGTAGAGGACTGAGGGGATACTAACAGGTTCTAGTATTAGAGGACTGAGAAGGGGGTACTAACAGGTTCTAGTATTAGAGGGGTAGAGGACTGAGGGGATACTAACAGGTTCTAGTATTAGAGGGGTAGAGGACTGAGAAGGGGGTACTAACAGGTTCTAGTATTAGAGGGGTAGAGGACTGAGAAGGGGGTACTAACAGGTTCTAGTATTAGAGGGGTAGAGGACTGAGAAGGGGGTACTAACAGGTTCTAGTATTAGAGGGGTAGAGGACTGAGAAGGGGGTACTAACAGGTTCTAGTATTAGAGGGGTAGAGGACTGAGGGGTACTAACAGGTTCTAGTATTAGAGGGGTAGAGGACTGAGGGGATACTAACAGGTTCTAGTATTAGAGGGGTAGAGGACTGAGGGGGTACTAACAGGTTCTGGTATTAGAGGGGGTAGAGGACTGAGGGGGTACTAACAGGTTCTAGTATTATAGGGGTAGAGGACTGAGAAGGGGGTACTAACAGGTTCTAGTATTAGAGGGGTAGAGGACTGAGAAGGGGGTACTATCAGGTTCTAGTATTAGAGGGGTAGAGGACTGAGGGGGTACTAACAGGTTCTAGTATTAGAGGGGTAGAGGACTGAGGGGATACTAACAGGTTCTAGTATTAGATGTGTAGAGGACTGAGAAGGGGGTACTAACAAGTTCTAGTATTAGAGGGGTAGAGGACTGAGAAGGGGGTACTAACAGGTTCTAGTATTAGAGGGGTAGAGGACTGAGGGGATACTAACAGGTTCTAGGATTAGAGGGGTAGAGGACTGAGGGGATACTAACAGGTTCTAGTATTAGAGGGGTAGAGGACTGAGAGGGTACTAACAGGTTCTAGTATTAGAGGGGTAGAGGACTGAGAAGGGGGTACTAACAGGTTCTAGTATTAGAGGGGTAGAGGGCTGAGAAGGGGGTACTAACAGGTTCTAGTATTAGAGGGATAGAGGACTGAGAAGGGGGTACTAACAGGTTCTAGTATTAGAGGGGTAGAGGACTGAGGGGATACTAACAGGTTCTAGTATTAGAGGGGTAGAGGACTGAGAAGGGGGTACTACCAGGTTCTAGTATTAGAGGGGTAGAGGACTGAGAAGGGGGTACTAACAAGTTCTAGTATTAGAGGGGTAGAGGACTGAGGGGATACTAACAGGTTCTAGTATTAGATGTGTAGAGGACTGAGAAGGGGGTACTAACAAGTTCTAGTATTAGAGGGGTAGAGGACTGAGAAGGGGTACTAACAGGTTCTAGTATTAGAGGGGTAGAGGACTGAGGGGATACTAACAGGTTCTAGTATTAGAGGGGTAGAGGACTGAGGGGATACTAACAGGTTCTAGTATTAGAGGGGTAGAGGACTGAGAGGGTACTAACAGGTTCTAGTATTAGAGGGGTAGAGGACTGAGAAGGGGGTACTAACAGGTTCTAGTATTAGAGGGGTAGAGGGCTGAGAAGGGGGTACTAACAGGTTCTAGTATTAGAGGGATAGAGGACTGAGAAGGGGGTACTAACAGGTTCTAGTATTAGAGGGGTAGAGGACTGAGGGGATACTAACAGGTTCTAGTATTAGAGGGGTAGAGGACTGAGAAGGGGGTACTACCAGGTTCTAGTATTAGAGGGGTAGAGGACTGAGAAGGGGTACTAACAAGTTCTAGTATTAGAGGGGTAGAGGACTGAAAAGGGGGTACTAACAGGTTCTAGTATTAGAGGGGAAGAGGACTGAGAAAGGGGTACTAACAGGTTCTAGTATTAGAGGGGTAGAGGACTGAGAAGGGGGGGTGCTAACAGTTTCTAGTATTAGAGGGGTAGAGGACTGAGAAGGGGTACTAACAGGTTCTAGTATTAGAGGGGTAGAGGACTGAGAAGGGGTACTAACAGGTTCTAGTATTAGAGGGGTAGAGGACTGAGGGGGTACTAACAGGTTCTAGTATTAGAGGGGTAGAGGACTGAGGGGGTACTAACAGGTTCTAGTATTAGAGGGGTAGAGGACTGAGGGGATACTAACAGGTTCTAGTATTAGAGGGGTAGAGGACTGAGGGGGTACTAACAGGTTCTGGTATTAGAGGGGTAGAGGACTGAGGGGGTACTAACAGGTTCTAGTATTATAGGGGTAGAGGACTGAGAAGGGGGTACTAACAGGTTCTAGTATTAGAGGGGTAGAGGACTGAGAAGGGGGGTACTATCAGGTTCTAGTATTAGAGGGGTAGAGGACTGAGGGGGTACTAACAGGTTCTAGTATTAGAGGGGTAGAGGACTGAGGGGATACTAACAGGTTCTAGTATTAGATGTGTAGAGGACTGAGGGGGTACTAACAAGTTCTAGTATTAGAGGGGTAGAGGACTGAGGGGGTACTAACAGGTTCTAGTATTAGAGGGGTAGAGGACTGAGGGGGTACTAACAGGTTCTAGTATTAGAGCGGTAGAGGACTGAGGGGGTACTAACAGGTTCTGGTATTAGAGGGGTAGAGGACTGAGGGGGTACTAACAGGTTCTAGTATTAGAGGGGTAGAGGACTGAGAATGGGGTACTAACAGGTTCTAGTATTAGAGGGATAGAGGACTGAGGGGATACTAACAGGTTCTAGTATTAGAGGGTAGAGGACTGATGGGATACTAACAGGTTCTGGTATTAGACGGGTAGAGGACTGAGGGGATACTAACAGGTTCTAGTATTAGAGCGGTAGAGGACTGAGGGGGTGCTAACAGGTTCTAGTATTAGAGCGGTAGAGGACTGAGGGGATACTAACAGGTTCTAGTATTAGAGGGTAGAGGACTGAGGGGATACTAACAGGTTCTAGTATTAGAGGGGTAGAGGACTGAGGGGGTACTAACAGGTTCTGGTATTAGAGGGGTAGAGGACTGAGGGGGTACTAACAGGTTCTAGTATTAGAGGGGTAGAGGACTGAGAAGGGGGTACTAACAGGTTCTAGTATTAGAGGGGTAGAGGACTGAGAAGGGGGTACTAACAGGTTCTAGTATTAGAGGGGTAGAGGACTGAGGGGGTACTAACAGGTTCTAGTATTAGAGGGGTAGAGGACTGAGGGGATACTAACAGGTTCTAGTATTAGATGGGAGGACTGAGAAGGGGGTACTAACAAGTTCTAGTATTAGAGGGGTAGAGGACTGAGAAGGGGGTACTAACAGGTTCTAGTATTAGAGGGGTAGAGGACTGAGGGGATACTAACAGGTTCTAGGATTAGAGGGGTAGAGGACTGAGGGGATACTAACAGGTTCTAGTATTAGAGGGGTAGAGGACTGAGAAGGGGGTACTACCAGGTTCTAGTATTAGAGGGGTAGAGGACTGAGAAGGGGTACTAACAAGTTCTAGTATTAGAGGGGTAGAGGACTGAGGGGATACTAACAGGTTCTAGTATTAGATGTGTAGAGGACTGAGAAGGGGGTACTAACAAGTTCTAGTATTAGAGGGGTAGAGGACTGAGAAGGGGGTACTAACAGGTTCTAGTATTAGAGGGGTAGAGGACTGAGGGGATACTAACAGGTTCTAGTATTAGAGGGGTAGAGGACTGAGGGGATACTAACAGGTTCTAGTATTAGAGGGGTAGAGGACTGAGAGGGTACTAACAGGTTCTAGTATTAGAGGGGTAGAGGACTGAGAAGGGGTACTAACAGGTTCTAGTATTAGAGGGGTAGAGGGCTGAGAAGGGGGTACTAACAGGTTCTAGTATTAGAGGGATAGAGGACTGAGAAGGGGGTACTAACAGGTTCTAGTATTAGAGGGGTAGAGGACTGAGGGGATACTAACAGGTTCTAGTATTAGAGGGGTAGAGGACTGAGAAGGGGGTACTACCAGGTTCTAGTATTAGAGGGGTAGAGGACTGAGAAGGGGTACTAACAAGTTCTAGTATTAGAGGGGTAGAGGACTGAAAAGGGGGTACTAACAGGTTCTAGTATTAGAAGGGAAGAGGACTGAGAAAGGGGTACTAACAGGTTCTAGTATTAGAGGGGTAGAGGACTGAGAAGGGGTACTAACAGTTTCTAGTATTAGAGGGTAGAGGACTGAGAAGGGGGTACTAACAGGTTCTAGTATTAGAGGGGTAGAGGACTGAGAAGGGGGTACTAACAGGTTCTAGTATTAGAGGGGTAGAGGACTGAGGGGGTACTAACAGGTTCTAGTATTAGAGGGGTAGAGGACTGAGGGGGTACTAACAGGTTCTAGTATTAGAGGGGTAGAGGACTGAGGGGATACTAACAGGTTCTAGTATTAGAGGGGTAGAGGACTGAGGGGGTACTAACAGGTTCTGGTATTAGAGGGGTAGAGGACTGAGGGGGTACTAACAGGTTCTAGTATTAGAGGGGTAGAGGACTGAGAAGGGGGTACTAACAGGTTCTAGTATTAGAGGGGTAGAGGACTTAGAAGGGGGTACTATCAGGTTCTAGTATTAGAGGGGTAGAGGACTGAGGGGGTACTAACAGGTTCTAGTATTAGAGGGGTAGAGGACTGAGGGGATACTAACAGGTTCTAGTATTAGATGTGTAGAGGACTGAGGACTAACAAGTTCTAGTATTAGAGGCAGAGGACTAGGGGGTACTAACAGGTTCTAGTATTAGAGGGGTAGAGGACTGAGGGGGTACTAACAGGTTCTAGTATTAGAGGGGTAGAGGACTGAGGGGTACTAACAGGTTCTGGTATTAGAGGGGTAGAGGACTGAGGGGTACTAACAGGTTCTAGTATTAGAGGGGTAGAGGACTGAGAATGGGGTACTAACAGGTTCTAGTATTAGAGGGATAGAGGACTGAGGGGATACTAACAGGTTCTAGTATTAGAGCGGTAGAGGACTGAGGGTGTGCTAACAGGTTCTAGTATTAGAGGGGTATAGGACTGAGAAGGGGGTACTAACAGGTTCTAGTATTAGAGGGGTAGAGGACTGAGGGGGTACTAACAGGTTCTAGTATTAGAGCGGTAGAGGACTGAGGGGGTGCTAACAGGTTCTAGTATTAGAGGGGTAGAGGACTGAGGGGATACTAACAGGTTCTAGTATTAGAGGGGTAGAGGACTGAGGGGATACTAACAGGTTCTAGTATTAGAGGGGTAGAGGACTGAGGGATACTAACAGGTTCTAGTATTAGAGGGGTAGAGGACTAGGGGTACTAACAGGTTCTGGTATTAGAGGGGTAGAGGACTGAGGGGGTACTAACAGGTTCTAGTATTATAGGGGTAGAGGACTGAGAAGGGGGTACTAACAGGTTCTAGTATTAGAGGGGGTAGAGGACTGAGAAGGGGTACTATCAGGTTCTAGTATTAGAGGGGTAGAGGACTGAGGGGTACTAACAGGTTCTAGTATTAGAGGGGTAGAGGACTGAGGGGATACTAACAGGTTCTAGTATTAGATGTGTAGAGGACTGAGGGGGTACTAACAAGTTCTAGTATTAGAGGGGTAGAGGACTGAGGGGGTACTAACAGGTTCTAGTATTAGAGGGGTAGAGGACTAGGGGGTACTAACAGGTTCTAGTATTAGAGGGGTAGAGGACTGAGGGGGTACTAACAGGTTCTGGTATTAGAGGGGTAGAGGACTGAGGGGGTACTAACAGGTTCTAGTATTAGAGGGGTAGAGGACTGAGAATGGGGTACTAACAGGTTCTAGTATTAGAGGGATAGAGGACTGAGGGGATACTAACAGGTTCTAGTATTCGAGCGGTAGAGGACTGATGGGATACTAACAGGTTCTGGTATTAGACTAGAGGACTGAGGGGATACTAACAGGTTCTAGTATTAGAGCGGTAGAGGACTGAGGGGGTGCTAACAGGTTCTAGTATTAGAGCGGTAGAGGACTGAGGGGGTACTAACAGGTTCTAGTATTAGAGCGGTAGAGGACTGAGGGGATACTAACAGGTTCTAGTATTAGAGGGGTAGAGGACTGAGGGGGTACTAACAGGTTCTGGTATTAGAGGGGTAGAGGACTGAGGGGGTACTAACAGGTTCTAGTATTATAGGGGTAGAGGACTGAGAAGGGGGTACTAACAGGTTCTAGTATTAGAGGGGTAGAGGACTGAGAAGGGGGTACTATCAGGTTCTAGTATTAGAGGGGTAGAGGACTGAGGGGGTACTAACAGGTTCTAGTATTAGAGGGGTAGAGGACTAAGGGGATACTAACAGGTTCTAGTATTAGATGTGTAGAGGACTGAGAAGGGGGTAGATTAGGAGAGGACTGAGAAGGGGGTACTAACAGGTTCTAGTATTAGAGGGGTAGAGGACTGAGGGGATACTAACAGGTTCTAGGATTAGAGGGGTAGAGGACTGAGGGATACAGGTTCTAGTATTAGAGGGGTAGAGGACTGAGAGGGTACTAACAGGTTCTAGTATTAGAGGGGTAGAGGACTGAGAAGGGGTACTAACAGGTTCTAGTATTAGAGGGGTAGAGGACTGAGAAGGGGGTACTAACAGGTTCTAGTATTAGAGGGGTAGAGGGCTGAGAAGGGGGTACTAACAGGTTCTAGTATTAGAGGGATAGAGGACTGAGAAGGGGGTACTAACAGGTTCTAGTATTAGAGGGGTAGAGGACTGAGGGGATACTAACAGGTTCTAGTATTAGAGGGGTAGAGGACTGAGAAGGGGGTACTACCAGGTTCTAGTATTAGAGGGGTAGAGGACTGAGAAGGGGTACTAACAAGTTCTAGTATTAGAGGGGTAGAGGACTGAGGGGATACTAACAGGTTCTAGTATTAGATGTGTAGAGGACTGAGAAGGGGTACTAACAAGTTCTAGTATTAGAGGGGTAGAGGACTGAGAAGGGGGTACTAACAGGTTCTAGTATTAGAGGGGTAGAGGACTGAGGGGATACTAACAGGTTCTAGTATTAGAGGGGTAGAGGACTGAGGGGATACTAACAGGTTCTAGTATTAGAGGGGTAGAGGACTGAGAGGGTACTAACAGGTTCTAGTATTAGAGGGGTAGAGGACTGAGAAGGGGGTACTAACAGGTTCTAGTATTAGAGGGGTAGAGGGCTGAGAAGGGGGTACTAACAGGTTCTAGTATTAGAGGGATAGAGGACTGAGAAGGGGGTACTAACAGGTTCTAGTATTAGAGGGGTAGAGGACTGAGGGGATACTAACAGGTTCTAGTATTAGAGGGGTAGAGGACTGAGAAGGGGTACTACCAGGTTCTAGTATTAGAGGGGTAGAGGACTGAGAAGGGGGTACTAACAAGTTCTAGTATTAGAGGGGTAGAGGACTGAAAAGGGGTACTAACAGGTTCTAGTATTAGAGGGGAAGAGGACTGAGAAAGGGGTACTAACAGGTTCTAGTATTAGAGGGGTAGAGGACTGAGGGGGTACTAACAGTTTCTAGTATTAGAGGGGTAGAGGACTGAGAAGGGGGTACTAACAGGTTCTAGTATTAGAGGGGTAGAGGACTGAGAAGGGGTACTAACAGGTTCTAGTATTAGAGGGGTAGAGGACTGAGGGGGTACTAACAGGTTCTAGTATTAGAGGGGTAGAGGACTGAGGGGGTACTAACAGGTTCTAGTATTAGAGGGGTAGAGGACTGAATACTAACAGGTTCTAGTATTAGAGGGGTAGAGGACTGAGGGGGTACTAACAGGTTCTGGTATTAGAGGGGTAGAGGACTGAGGGGGGTACTAACAGGTTCTAGTATTATAGGGGTAGAGGACTGAGAAGGGGGTACTAACAGGTTCTAGTATTAGAGGGGTAGAGGACTGAGAAGGGGGTACTATCAGGTTCTAGTATTAGAGGGGTAGAGGACTGAGGGGGTACTAACAGGTTCTAGTATTAGAGGGTAGAGGACTGAGGGGATACTAACAGGTTCTAGTATTAGATGTGTAGAGGACTGAGGGGGTACTAACAGGTTCTAGTATTAGAGGGGTAGAGGACTGAGGGGGTACTAACAGGTTCTAGTATTAGAGGGGTAGAGGACTGAGAAGGGGATACTAACAGGTTCTAGTATTAGAGGGGTAGAGGGCTGAGAAGGGGTACTAACAGGTTCTAGTATTAGAGGGATAGAGGACTGAGAAGGGGGTACTAACAGGTTCTAGTATTAGAGGGGTAGAGGACTGAGGGGATACTAACAGGGGGGGGGTACTAAAGGGGGTAGGTTCTAGTATTAGAGGGGTAGAGGACTGAGAAGGGGGTACTAACAGGTTCTAGTATTAGAGGGGTAGAGGACTGAAAAGGGGTACTAACAGGTTCTAGTATTAGAGGGGAAGAGGACTGAGAAAGGGGGTACTAACAGGTTCTAGTATTAGAGGGGTAGAGGACTGAGAAGGGGTACTAACAGGTTCTAGTATTAGAGGGGTAGAGGACTGAGAAGGGGTACTAACAGGTTCTAGTATTAGAGGGGTAGAGGACTGAGGGGGTACTAACAGGTTCTAGTAAGAGGGTAGAGGACTGAGGGGGGTACTAACAGGTTCTAGTATTAGAGGGGTAGAGGACTGAGGGGATACTAACAGGTTCTAGTATTAGAGGGGTAGAGGACTGAGGGGGTACTAACAGGTTCTGGTATTAGAGGGGTAGAGGACTGAGGGGGTACTAACAGGTTCTAGTATTATAGGGGTAGAGGACTGAGAAGAAGGTTCTAGTATTAGAGGGGTACTAGAAGGGGTACAGGTTCTAGTATTAGAGGGGTAGAGGACTGAGGGGTACTAACAGGTTCTAGTATTAGAGGGGTAGAGGACTGAGGGGATACTAACAGGTTCTAGTATTAGATGTGTAGAGGACTGAGGGGGTACTAACAGGTTCTAGTATTAGAGGGGTATAGGACTGAGGGGGTACTAACAGGTTCTAGTATTAGAGGGGTAGAGGACTGAGAAGGGGTACTATCAGGTTCTAGTATTAGAGGGTAGAGGACTGAGGGGGTACTAACAGGTTCTAGTATTAGAGGGGTAGAGGACTGAGGGGATACTAACAGGTTCTAGTATTAGAGGGGTAGAGGACTGAGGGGATACTAACAGGTTCTAGTATTAGATGTGTAGAGGACTGAGGGGGTACTAACAGGTTCTGTATTAGAGGGGTAGAGGACTGAGGGGGTAGTAACAGGTTCTGGTATTAGAGGGGTAGAGGACTGAGGGGGTACTAACAAGTTCTAGTATTAGAGGTGTAGAGGACTGAGAGGTTCTAGTATTAGAGGGGTAGAGGACTGAGGGGGTACTAACAGGTTCTAGTATTAGAGGGGTAGAGGACTGAGGGGTACTAACAGGTTCTAGTATTAGAGGGGTAGAGGACTGAGGGGGTACTAACAGGTTCTAGTATTAGAGGGGTAGAGGACTGAGAAGGGGGTACTAACAGGTTCTAGTATTAGAGGGGTAGAGGACTGAGGGGGTACTAACAGGTTCTAGTATTAGAGGGGTAGAGGACTAACAGGTTCTAGTATTAGATGTGTAGGGACTGAGGGGGTACTAACAGGTTCTAGTATTAGAGGGGTAGAGGACTGGTACTAACAGGTTCTAGTATTAGAGGGGTAGAGGACTGAGGGGGTACTAACAGGTTCTAGTATTAGAGGGGTAGAGGACTGAGAAGGGGGTACTAACAGGTTCTAGTATTAGAGGGGTAGAGGACTGAGAAGGGGGTACTAACAGGTTCTAGTATTAGATGTGTAGAGGACTGAGGGGATACTAACAGGTTCTAGTATTAGAGGGGTAGAGGACTGAGAAGGGGGTACTAACAGGTTCTAGTATTAGAGGGGTAGAGGACTTAGAAGGGGGTACTAACAGGTTCTAGTATTAGAGGGGTAGAGGACTGAAAGGGGGTACTAACAGGTTCTAGTATTAGAGGGGGTAGAGGACTGAGAAGGGGGTACTAACAGGTTCTAGTATTAGAGGGGTAGAGGACTGAGAAGGGGTACTAACAGGTTCTAGTATTAGAGGGGTAGAGGACTGAGAAGGGGGTACTAACAGGTTCTAGTATTAGAGGGGTAGAGGACTGAGAAGGGGGTACTAACAGGTTCTAGTATTAGAGGGGTAGAGGACTGAGGGGGTACTAACAGGTTCTAGTATTAGAGGGTAGAGGACTGAGGGGGTACTAACAGGTTCTAGTATTAGAGGGGTAGAGGACTGAGGTTCTAGTATTAGAGGGGTAGAGGACTGAGAACAGGTTCTGTATTAGAGGGGTAGAGGACTGAGGGGGTACTAACAGGTTCTAGTATTAGAGGGGTAGAGGACTGAGAAGGGGGTACTAACAGGTTCTAGTATTAGAGGGGTAGAGGACTGAGAAGGGGGTACTAACAGGTTCTAGTATTAGAGGGGTAGAGGACTGAGAAGGGGTACTAACAGGTTCTAGTATTAGAGGGTAGAGGACTGAGGGGGGGTACTAACAGGTTCTAGTATTAGAGGGTAGAGGACTGAGGGGGTACTAACAGGTTCTAGTATTAGAGGGGTAGAGGACTGAGAAGGGGTACTAACAGGTTCTAGTATTAGAGGGGTAGAGGACTGAGGGGGTACTAACAGGTTCTAGTATTAGAGTAGAGGACTGAGGGGATACTAACAGGTTCTAGTATTAGAGGGGTAGAGGACTGAGGGGATACTAACAGGTTCTAGTATTAGAGGGGTAGAGGACTGAGGGGTACTAACAGGTTCTAGTATTAGAGGGGTAGAGGACTGAGGGGGTAGTAACAGGTTCTGGTATTAGAGGGGTAGAGGACTGAGGGGGTACTAACAGGTTCTAGTATTAGAGGGTAGAGGACTGAGGGGGTACTAACAGGTTCTAGTATTAGAGGGGTAGAGGACTGAGGGGGTACTAACAGGTTCTAGTATTAGAGGGGTAGAGGACTGAGGGGGTACTAACAGGTTCTAGTATTAGAGGGGTAGAGGACTGAGGGGGTACTAACAGGTTCTAGTATTAGAGGGGTAGAGGACTGAGAAGGGGGTACTAACAGGTTCTAGTATTAGAGGGGTAGAGGACTGAGGGGGTACTAACAGGTTCTGGTATTAGAGGGGTAGAGGACTGAGGGGATACTAACAGGTTCTAGTATTAGAGGGGTAGAGGAGTGAGAAGGGGGTACTAACAGGTTCTAGTATTAGAGGGGTAGAGGACTGAGGGGGTACTAACAGGTTCTAGTATTAGAGGGGTAGAGGACTGAGGGGGTACAAACAGGTTCTAGTATTAGAGGGGTAGAGGACTGAGGGGATACTAACAGGTTCTAGTATTAGAGGGGTAGAGGACTGAGGGGATACTAACAGGTTCTAGTATTAGAGCGGTAGATAACTGAGGGGGTGCTAACAGGTTCTAGTATTAGAGGGTAGAGGACTGAGGGGGTATTAACAGGTTCTAGTATTAGAGGGGTAGAGGACTGAGGGGATACTAACAGGTTCTAGTATTAGAGGGGTAGAGGACTGAGGGGATACTAACAGGTTCTAGTATTAGAGGGTAGAGGACTGAGGGGGTACTAACAGGTTCTAGTATTAGAGCGGTAGAGGACTGAGGGGGTACTAACAGGTTCTAGTATTAGAGCGGTAGAGGACTAACAGGTTCTAGTATTAGAGGGGTAGAGGACTGAGGGGGTACTAACAGGTTCTAGTATTAGAGGGGTAGAGGACTGAGGGGGTACTAACAGGTTCTAGTATTAGAGCGGTAGAGGACTGAGGGGGTACTAACAGGTTCTAGTATTAGAGCGGTAGAGGACTGAGGGGGTGCTAACAGGTTCTAGTATTAGAGCGGTAGAGGACTGAGGGGGTGCTAACAGGTTCTAGTATTTGAGCTAGAGGACTGAGGGGGTGCTAACAGGTTCTAGTATTAGAGGGGTAGAGGACTGAGGGGGTACTAACAGGTTGTAGTATTAGAGGGGTAGAGGACTGAGGGGGTACTAACAGGTTCTAGTATTAGAGCGGTAGAGGACTGAGGGGGTGCTAACAGGTTCTAGTATTAGAGGGGTAGAGGACTGAGGGGATACTAACAGGTTCTAGTATTAGAGGGGTAGAGGACTGAGGGGGTACTAACAGGGTAAAGGAGCCTTTGCTTCATGGCCTGCTAATCGTACCAGTTATTTCAGAGAGCTGTGTAAATTCATTTCAATTGCTTTTTGACATTACGAGTAACCGTCGCTGTAATCACTCTTCCTCGGTGCTCTGTCCAGTAATTATTCAATTACCAAACCTAATTGACAAGAGACACTCTGTTTCATTGGTTGATTTATTGGGTAATTGCGCTGCCTGCCGCCACGACAGCGGGAGTACATAACGCCCCCCCCCCAACCCACACACATAGTGCCTGGTTTAAAGTCATACGGTATTTAGTGAGTAGAATGCCATTTGGGATACTTCCACTCAAAAGCAGCCACTTCACCCCTTGGTGTTGGGTTGCTGGAGAGCAGACCGGCTCGGGTAAGGGAGGTAGCGGCGCTGTCATGCCGACAGAAGAGTATTTAAATCCTTTCTGGTTTGTTTGTTGTTTATTGTTTACTGAAGTGTTGACCGTCGCTACGGTAACGGTAGACCGACTGCACCTCAACGAAGGGTGACAGTGACAATAGAAACGAACCACTTTAGAAAATGCCCTTTCTGGAGTCAAAACAATCTGTTTCGATAGTCCTTCGTGTTTGTAAAAAAGTGAGTTGTTTAAAACCCAACACAGGGTCAACGATGTTACTAACGCTACCGAGAAAATATAAAACCTCATCTGTTTTTTATTGTGTTATCGATGACCCAGAGCAAAGCTCTCGTCTGCTGTTCTTCCATCCCCGTGAAGACACTCAGTTGAAGGGATTTGTAAGATCCCACGTGTGTTCGAGACTCACATGTTGTTACTATAGGAACCAGGTTAACGTGTGTTCGAGACTCACATGTTGTTACTATAGGAACCATGTTTAACGTCTTGTTAGAGACTCACATGTAGTTACTATAGGAACCAGGTAAACGTGTGTTCGAGACTCACATGTTGTTACTATAGGAACCAGGTTAACGTCTTGTTAGAGACTCACATGTAGTTACTATAGGAACCAGGTAAATGTGTTCTAGAGACTCACATGTAGTTACTATAGGAACCAGGTAAACATGTGTTAGAGACTCACATGTTGTTACTATAGGAACCAGGTAAACGTGTGTTAGAGACTCACATGTTGTTACTATAGGAACCAGGTAAACGCCTTGTTAGAGTCTCACGTGTAAACGTTTACTATAGGAACCAGGTAAACGTTGTTAGAGACTCACATGTTGTTACTATAGGAACCAGGTAAACGTCTTGTTAGAGACTCACATGTTGTTACTATAGGAACCAGGTAAACGTCTTGTTAGAGACTCACATGTAGTTACTATAGGAACCAGGTAAACGTCTTGTTAGAGACTCACATGTTGTTCCTATAGGAACCAGGTTAACGTCTTGTTAGAGACTCACATGTAGTTACTATAGGAACCAGGTAAACATGTGTTAGAGACTCACATGTAGTTACTATAGGAACCAGGTAAACGTGTGTTAGAGACTCACATGTTGTTACTATAGGAACCAGGTAAACGTCTTGTTAGAGACTCACATGTTGTTACTATAGGAACCAGGTAAACGTCTTGTTAGAGACTCACATGTAGTTACTATAGGAACCAGGTAAACGTCTTGTTAGAGACTCACATGTTGTTCCTATAGGAACCAGGTAAATGTCTTGTTAGAGACTCACATGTTGTTCCTATAGGAACCAGGTAAACGTGTGTTAGAGACTCACATGTAGTTACTATAGGAACCAGGTAAATGTGTTCTAGAGACTCACATGTAGTTACTATAGGAACCAGGTAAACATGTGTTAGAGACTCACATGTTGTTACTATAGGAACCAGGTAAACATGTGTTAGAGACTCACATGTTGTTACTATAGGAACCAGGTAAACGTCTTGTTAGAGACTCACGTATATTTACTATAGGAACCAGGTAAACGTGTGTTAGAGACTCACAGGTTGTTACTATAGGAACCAGGTAAACGTCTTGTTAGAGACTCACATGTGGTTACTATAGGAACCAGGTAAACATCTTGTTAGAGACTCACATGTAGTTACTATAAGAACCAGGTAAACGTCTTGTTAGAGAATCACATGTAGTTACTATAGGAACCAGGTAAACGTCTTGTTAGAGAATCACATGTAGTTACTATAGGAACCAGGTAAACATCTTGTTAGAGACTCACATGTTGTTACTATAGGAACCAGGTAAACGTGTGTTAGAGACGCACATGTAGTTACTATAGGAACCAGGTAAACGTCCTGTTAGATACTCACATGTAGTTACTATGGGAACCAGTTAAATGTGTTCTTAGACCCTGACAGTATCAAGGGCTGTTAGATTAGAGAAAGGGAAAGGGGATACCTAGTCAGTTACACAACTGAAACCATTCAACCAAAATATCTCTTCCACATTTAACCCAACCCATAGATCCACCGTTTGTTAGATCCAACATGTGTTAAGTATGGGTTGTGTTAAGGGTTGTGTTAAGGATTGGGTTAAGGGTTGTGGTAAGGGTTGTGCTCGATCAACATGTGGTAAGGGTTGTGTTAAGGATTGTGTTAGATCAACATGTGTTAAGGGTTGTGTCAAGGGTTGTGTTAAGGGTTGTGTTAGATCAACATGTGGTAAGGGTTGTGTTAAGGGTTGTGTTAAGGATTGGGTTAAGGGTTGTGTTAAGGGTTGTGTTAGATCAACATGTGGTAAGGGTTGTGTCAAGGGTTGGGTTAAGGGTTGTGTTAACGGTTGTGTTAAGGATTGTGTTAGATCAACATGTGTTAAGGGTTGTGTCAAGGGTTGTGTTAAGGGTTGTGTCAAGGGTTGTGTTAAGGGTTGTGATAGATCAACATGTGGTAAGGGTTGTGTCAAGGGTTGTGTTAATGGTTGTGTCAAGGGTTGTGTCAAGGGTTGTGTTAGATCAACATGTGTTAAGGGTTGTGTCAAGGTTTGTGTCAAGGGTTGTGTTAAGGGTTGTGTCAAGGGTTGTGTTAAGGGTTGTGTTAAGGGTTGTGTTAAGGGTTGTGTTAAGGGTTGTGTCAAGGGTTGTGTTAAGGGATGTGTTAGATCAACATGTGTTAAGGGTTGTATCAAGGGTTGTGTTAAGGGTTGTGTTCGATCAACATGTGTTAAGGGTTGTGATAAAGGTTGTGTTAAGGGTTGTGTCAAGGGTTGTGTTAAGGGTTGTGTTAAGGGTTTTGTTAAGGGTTGTGTTAAGGGTCGTGTCAAGGGTTGTGTTAAGGGTTGTGTTAAGGGTTGTGTTAAGGGTTGTGTTCGATCAACATGTGGTAAGGGTTGTGTCAAGGGTTGTGTTAAGGGTTGTGTTAAGGGTTGTGTGAGGGTTGTGCACGATCAACATGTGGTAAGGGTTGTGTCAAGCGTTGGGTTAAGGGTTGTGTTAACGGTTGTGTTAAGGATTATGTTAGATCAACATGTGTTAAGGGTTGTGTCAAGGGTTGTGTTAAGGGTTGTGTTAGATCAACATGTGGTAAGGGTTGTGTTCAGGGTTGTGTTATTGGTTGTGTCAAGGGTTGTGTTAAGGGTTGTGTTAGATCAACATGTGGTAAGGGTTGTGTTAAGGGTTGTGTTAGATCAACATGTGGTAAGGGTTGTGTCAAGGGTTGTGTTAATGGTTGTGTCAAGGGTTGTGTTAAGGGTTGTGATAGATCAACATGTGGTAAGGGCTGTGTCAAGGGTTGTGTTAAGAGTTGTGTCAAGCGTTGTGTCAAGGGTTGTGTTAGATTAACATGTGTTAAGGGTTGTGTCAAGGGTTGTGTTAAGCGTTGTGTTAAGGGTTGTGTAAAGGGTTGTGTTAAGGGATTTGTTAGATCAACATGTGGTAAGGGTTGTATCAAGGGTTGTGTTAAGGGTTGTGTTCGATCAACATGTGTTAAGGGTTGTGTTAAGGGTTGTGTCAAGGGTTGTGTCAAGGGTTGTGTTAAGGGTTTTGTTAAGGGTTGTGTTAAGGGTCGTGTCAAGGGTTGTGTCAAGGGTTGTGTTAAGGGTTGTGTTAAGGGTTGTGTTCGATCAACATGTGGTAAGGGTTGTGTCAAGGGTTGTGTTAAGGGTTGTGTTAAGGGTTGTGTTAAGGGTTGTGTTGAGGGTTGTGTACGATCAACATGTGGTAAGGGATGTGTTAAGGGTTGTGTTAAGGGTTGTGTTAGATCAACATGTGGTAAGGGTTGTATCAAGGGTTGTGTTAAGGGTTGTGTTCGATCAACATGTGTTAAGGGTTGTGTTAAAGGTTGTGTCAAGGGTTGTGTCAAGGGTTGTGTCAAGGGTTGTGTCAAGGGTTGTGTCAAGGGTTGTGTCAAGGGTTGTGTCAAGGGTTGTGTTAAGGGTTGTGTCAAGGGTTGTGTCAAGGGTTGTGTTAGATCAACATGTGGTAAGGGTTTTGTCAAGGGTTGTGTCAAGGGTTGTGTTAAGGGTTGTGTTAGATCAACATGTGGTAAGGGTTGTGTCAAGGGTTGTGTTAAGGGTTGTGTCAAGGGTTGTGTCAAGGGTTGTGTTAAGGGTTGTGTCAAGGGTTGTGTCAAGGGTTGTGTAAAGGGTTGTGTTAGATCAACATGTGGTAAGGGTTTTGTCAAGGGTTGTGTCAAGGGTTGTGTTAAGGGTTGTGTTAGATCAACATGTGGTAAGGGTTGTGTTAAGGGTTGTGTTAAGTGTTGTGTTAAGGGTTGTGTTAAGGGTTGTGTTAGATCAACATGTGGTAAGGGTTGTATCAAGGGTTGTGTCAAGGGTTGTGTTAAGGATTGTGTTAGATCAACATGTGTTAAGGGTTGTGTCAAGGGTTGTGTTAAGCGTTGTGTTAGATCAACATGTGGTAAGGGTTGTGTTAAGGGTTGTGTTATTGGTTGTGTCAAGGGTTGAGTTAAGGGTTGTGTTAGATCAACATGTGGTAAGGGTTGTGTTAAGGGTTGTGCTAGATCAACATGTGGTAAGGGTTGTGTCATGGGTTGTGTTAAGGGTTGTGTCAAGGGTTGTGTTAAGGGTTGTGATAGAACAACATGTGGTAAGGGTTGTGTCAAGGGTTGTGTTAATGGTTGTGTCAAGGGTTGTGTCAAGGGTTGTGTTAGATCAACATGTATTAAGGGTTGTGTCAAGGATTGTGTAAAGGGTTGTGTTAAGGGTTGTGTCAAGGGTTGTGTCAAGGGTTGTGTTAAGGGTCGTGTTAAGGGTTGTGTTAAGGGTTGTGTTAAGGGTTGTGTTAAGGGTTGTGTCAAGGGTTGTGTTAAGGGATGTGTTAGATCAACATGTGGTAAGGGTTGTATCAAGGGTTGTGTTAAGGGTTGTGTTCGATCAACATGTGTTAAGGGTTGTGATAAAGGTTGTGTTAAGGGTTGTGTCAAGGGTTGTGTTAAGGGTTGTGTTAAGGGTTTTGTTAAGGGTTGTGTTAAGGGTCGTGTCAAGGGTTGTGTTAAGGGTTGTGTTAAGGGTTGTGTTAAGGGTTGTGTTCGATCAACATGTGGTAAGGGTTGTGTCAAGGGTTGTGTTAAGGGTTGTGTTAAGGGTTGTGTGAGGGTTGTGCACGATCAACATGTGGTAAGGGTTGTGTCAAGCGTTGGGTTAAGGGTTGTGTTAACGGTTGTGTTAAGGATTGTGTTAGATCAACATGTGTTAAGGGTTGTGTCAAGGGTTGTGTTAAGGGTTGTGTTAGATCAACATTTGGTAAGGGCTGTGTTCAGGGTTGTGTTATTGGTTGTGTCAAGGGTTGTGTTAAGGGTTGTGTTAGATCAACATGTGGTAAGGGTTGTGTTAAGGGTTGTGTTAGATCAACATGTGGTAAGGGTTGTGTCAAGGGTTGTGTTAAGGGTTGTGTCAAGCGTTGTGTCAAGGGTTGTGTTAGATTAACATGTGTTAAGGGTTGTGTCAAGGGTTGTGTAAAGGGTTGTGTTAAGGGTTGTGTCAAGGGTTGTGTTAAGGGTTGTGTTAAGGGTTGTGTTAAGGGTTGTGTTAAGGGTTGTGTCAAGGGTTGTGTTAAGGGTTGTGTTAGATCAACATGTGGTAAGGGTTGTGTTAAGGGATTTGTTAGATCAACATGTGGTAAGAGTTGTATCAAGGGTTGTGTTAAGGGTTGTGTTCGATCAACATGTGTTAAGGGTTGTGTTAAAGGTTGTGTTAAGGGTTGTGTCAAGGGTTGTGTTAAGGGTTTTGTTAAGGGTTGTGTTAAGGGTCGTGTCAAGGGTTGTGTCAAGGGTTGTGTTAAGGGTTGTGTTAAGGGTTGTGTTCGATCGACATGTGGTAAGGGTTGTGTCAAGGGTTGTGTTAAGGGTTTTGTTAAGGGTTGTGTTAAGGGTCGTGTCAAGGGTTGTGTCAAGGGTTGTGTTAAGGGTTGTGTTAAGGGTTGTGTTCGATCAACATGTGGTAAGGGTTGTGTCAAGGGTTGTGTTAAGGGTTGTGTTAAGGGTTGTGTCAAGGGTTGTGTCAAGGGTTGTGTCAAGGGTTGTGTAAAGGGTTGTGTTAGATCAACATGTGGTAAGGGTTTTGTCAAGGGTTGTGTTAAGGGTTTTGTTAAGGGTTGTGTTAAGGGTCGTGTCAACGGTTGTGTCAAGGGTTGTGTTAAGGGTTGTGTTAAGGGTTGTGTTCGATCAACATGTGGTAAGGGTTGTGTCAAGGGTTGTGTTAAGGGTTGTGTTAAGGGTTGTGTGAGGGTTGTGTACGATCAACATGTGGTAAGGGTTGTATCAAGGGTTGTGTTAAGGGTTGTGTTCGATCAACATGTGTTAAGGTTTGTGTTAAAGGTTGTGTTAAGGGTTGTGTCAAGGGTTGTGTCAAGGGTTGTGTTAAGGGTTTTGTTAAGGGTTGTGTTAAGGGTCGTGTCAAGGGTTGTGTCAAGGGTTGTGTTAAGGGTTGTGTTAAGGGTTGTGTTCGATCAACATGTGTTAAGGGCTGTGTCAAGGGTTGTGTTAAGGGTTGTGTTAAGGGTTGTGTTAAGGGTTGTGTTGAGGGTTGTGTACGATCAACATGTGGTAAGGGATGTGTTAAGGGTTGTGTTAGATCAACATGTGGTAAGGGTTGTGTCAAGGGTTGTGTTAAGTGTTGTGTCAAGGGTTGTGTCAAGGGTTGTGTTAAGGGTTGTGTCAAGGGTTGTGTAAAGGGTTGTGTTAGATCAACATGTGGTAAGGGTTGTGTCAAGCTTTGTGTTAAGGGTGGTGTTAAGGGTTGTGTTAGATCAACATGTGGTAAGGGTTGTGTTAAGGGTTGTGTTAAGTGTTGTGTTAAGGGTTGTGTTAAGGGTTGTGTTAGATCAACATGTGGTAAGGGTTGTATCAAGGGTTGTGTCAAGGGTTGTGTTAAGGGTTGTGTTAGATCAACATGTCGTAAGGGTTGTTTGTGTTAAGGGTTGTGGTAAGGGTTGTGTTAAGGGTTGTGACAAGGATTGGGTCAAGGGTTGTGTCAAGGGTTGTGTTAAGGGTTGTGTCAAGGGTTGTGTAAAGGGTTGTGTTAGATCAACATGTGGTAAGGGTTGTGTCAAGGGTTGTGTTAAGGGTTGTGTTAGATCAACATGTGGTAAGGGTTGTGTCAAGGGTTGTGTTAAGGGTTGTGTTAAGGGTTGTGTTAAGGGTTGTGTTGAGGGTTGTGTACGATCAACATGTGGTAAGGGATGTGTTAAGGGTTGTGTTAAGCGTTGTGTTAGATCAACATGTGGTAAGGGTTGTGTCAAGGGTTGTGTTAAGGGTTGTGTCAAGGGTTGTGTCAAGGGTTGTGTCAAGGGTTGTGTTAAGGGTTGTGTCAAGGGTTGTGTAAAGCGTTGTGTTAGATCAACATGTGGTAAGGGTTGTGTCAAGGGTTGTGTCAAGGGTTGTGCTAATGTTTGTGTTAGATCAACATGTGGTAAGGGTTGTGTTAAGGGTTGTGTTAAGTGTTGTGTTAAGGGTTGTGTTAAGGGTTGTGTTAGATCAACATGTGGTAAGGGTTGTATCAAGGGTTGTGTCAAGGGTTGTGTTAAGGGTTGTGTTAGATCAACATGTCGTAAGGGTTGTGTTAAAGGTTGTGTTAAGGTTTGTGTTAAGGGTTGTGACAAGGATTGTGTTAAGGGTTGTGTCAAGGGTTGTGTAAAGGGTTGTGTTAGATCAACATGTGGTAAGGGTTGTGTCAAGGGTTGTGTCAAGGGTTGTGTTAAGGGTTGTGTTAGATCAACATGTGGTAAGGGTTGTGTTAAGGGTTGTGTTAAGTGTTGTGTTAAGGGTTGTGTTAAGGGTTGTGTTAGATCAACATGTGGTAAGGGTTGTATCAAGGGTTGTGTCAAGGGTTGTGTTAAGGGTTGTGTTAGATCAACATGTCGTAAGGGTTGTGTTAAGGGTTGTGGTAAGGGTTGTGTTAAGGGTTGTGACAAGGATTGTGTTAAGGGTTGTGTTAGATCAACATGTGGTAAGGGTTGTGTCAAGGGTTGTGTTAAGGGTTGTGTTAGATCAACATGTGGTAAGGGTTGTGTCAAGGGTTGTGTTAAGGGTTGTGTTAAGGGTTGTGTTAAGGGTTGTGTAAAGGGTTGTGTTAGATCAACATGTGTTAAGGGTTGTGTCAAGGGTTGTGTCAAGGGTTGTGTCAAGGGTTGTGTCAAGGGTTGTGTTAAGGGTTGTGTCAAGGGTTGTGTAAAGGGTTGTGTTAGATCAACATGTGGTAAGAGTTGTATCAAGGGTTGTGTTAAGGGTTGTGTTCGATCAACATGTGTTAAGGGTTGTGTTAAAGGTTGTGTTAAGGGTTGTGTCAAGGGTTGTGTTAAGGGTTTTGTTAAGGGTTGTGTTAAGGGTCGTGTCAAGGGTTGTGTCAAGGGTTGTGTTAAGGGTTGTGTTAAGGGTTGTGTTCGATCGACATGTGGTAAGGGTTGTGTCAAGGGTTGTGTTAAGGGTTTTGTTAAGGGTTGTGTTAAGGGTCGTGTCAAGGGTTGTGTCAAGGGTTGTGTTAAGGGTTGTGTTAAGGGTTGTGTTCGATCAACATGTGGTAAGGGTTGTGTCAAGGGTTGTGTTAAGGGTTGTGTTAAGGGTTGTGTCAAGGGTTGTGTCAAGGGTTGTGTCAAGGGTTGTGTAAAGGGTTGTGTTAGATCAACATGTGGTAAGGGTTTTGTCAAGGGTTGTGTTAAGGGTTTTGTTAAGGGTTGTGTTAAGGGTCGTGTCAACGGTTGTGTCAAGGGTTGTGTTAAGGGTTGTGTTAAGGGTTGTGTTCGATCAACATGTGGTAAGGGTTGTGTCAAGGGTTGTGTTAAGGGTTGTGTTAAGGGTTGTGTGAGGGTTGTGTACGATCAACATGTGGTAAGGGTTGTATCAAGGGTTGTGTTAAGGGTTGTGTTCGATCAACATGTGTTAAGGTTTGTGTTAAAGGTTGTGTTAAGGGTTGTGTCAAGGGTTGTGTCAAGGGTTGTGTTAAGGGTTTTGTTAAGGGTTGTGTTAAGGGTCGTGTCAAGGGTTGTGTCAAGGGTTGTGTTAAGGGTTGTGTTAAGGGTTGTGTTCGATCAACATGTGTTAAGGGCTGTGTCAAGGGTTGTGTTAAGGGTTGTGTTAAGGGTTGTGTTAAGGGTTGTGTTGAGGGTTGTGTACGATCAACATGTGGTAAGGGATGTGTTAAGGGTTGTGTTAGATCAACATGTGGTAAGGGTTGTGTCAAGGGTTGTGTTAAGTGTTGTGTCAAGGGTTGTGTCAAGGGTTGTGTTAAGGGTTGTGTCAAGGGTTGTGTAAAGGGTTGTGTTAGATCAACATGTGGTAAGGGTTGTGTCAAGCTTTGTGTTAAGGGTGGTGTTAAGGGTTGTGTTAGATCAACATGTGGTAAGGGTTGTGTTAAGGGTTGTGTTAAGTGTTGTGTTAAGGGTTGTGTTAAGGGTTGTGTTAGATCAACATGTGGTAAGGGTTGTATCAAGGGTTGTGTCAAGGGTTGTGTTATGGGTTGTGTTAGATCAACATGTCGTAAGGGTTGTTTGTGTTAAGGGTTGTGGTAAGGGTTGTGTTAAGGGTTGTGACAAGGATTGGGTCAAGGGTTGTGTCAAGGGTTGTGTTAAGGGTTGTGTCAAGGGTTGTGTAAAGGGTTGTGTTAGATCAACATGTGGTAAGGGTTGTGTCAAGGGTTGTGTTAAGGGTTGTGTTAGATCAACATGTGGTAAGGGTTGTGTCAAGGGTTGTGTTAAGGGTTGTGTTAAGGGTTGTGTTAAGGGTTGTGTTGAGGGTTGTGTACGATCAACATGTGGTAAGGGATGTGTTAAGGGTTGTGTTAAGCGTTGTGTTAGATCAACATGTGGTAAGGGTTGTGTCAAGGGTTGTGTTAAGGGTTGTGTCAAGGGTTGTGTCAAGGGTTGTGTCAAGGGTTGTGTTAAGGGTTGTGTCAAGGGTTGTGTAAAGGGTTGTGTTAGATCAACATGTGGTAAGGGTTGTGTCAAGGGTTGTGTCAAGGGTTGTGCTAATGTTTGTGTTAGATCAACATGTGGTAAGGGTTGTGTTAAGGGTTGTGTTAAGTGTTGTGTTAAGGGTTGTGTTAAGGGTTGTGTTAGATCAACATGTGGTAAGGGTTGTATCAAGGGTTGTGTCAAGGGTTGTGTTAAGGGTTGTGTTAGATCAACATGTCGTAAGGGTTGTGTTAAAGGTTGTGTTAAGGTTTGTGTTAAGGGTTGTGACAAGGATTGTGTTAAGGGTTGTGTCAAGGGTTGTGTAAAGGGTTGTGTTAGATCAACATGTGGTAAGGGTTGTGTCAAGGGTTGTGTCAAGGGTTGTGTTAAGGGTTGTGTTAGATCAACATGTGGTAAGGGTTGTGTTAAGGGTTGTGTTAAGTGTTGTGTTAAGGGTTGTGTTAAGGGTTGTGTTAGATCAACATGTGGTAAGGGTTGTATCAAGGGTTGTGTCAAGGGTTGTGTTAAGGGTTGTGTTAGATCAACATGTCGTAAGGGTTGTGTTAAGGGTTGTGGTAAGGGTTGTGTTAAGGGTTGTGACAAGGATTGTGTTAAGGGTTGTGTTAGATCAACATGTGGTAAGGGTTGTGTCAAGGGTTGTGTTAAGGGTTGTGTTAGATCAACATGTGGTAAGGGTTGTGTCAAGGGTTGTGTTAAGGGTTGTGTTAAGGGTTGTGTTAAGGGTTGTGTAAAGGGTTGTGTTAGATCAACATGTGTTAAGGGTTGTGTCAAGGGTTGTGTCAAGGGTTGTGTCAAGGGTTGTGTCAAGGGTTGTGTTAAGGGTTGTGTCAAGGGTTGTGTAAAGGGTTGTGTTAGATCAACATGTGGTAAGGGTTGTGTCAAGGGTTGTGTTAAGGGTTGTGTTAGATCAACATGTGGTAAGGGTTGTGTTAAGGGTTGTGTTAAGTGTTGTGTTAAGGGTTGTGTTAAGGGTTGTGTTAGATGAACATGTGGTAAGGGTTGTATCAAGGGTTGTGTCAAGGGTTGTGTTAAGGATTGTGTTAGATCAACATGTGTTAAGGGTTGTGTCAAGGGTTGTGTTAAGGGTTGTGTTAGATCAACATGTGGTAAGGGTTGTGTTAAGGGTTGTGTTATTGGTTGTGTCAAGGGTTGTGTTAAGGGTTGTGTTAGATCAACATGTGTTAATGGTTGTGTCAAGGGTTGTGTAAAGGGTTGTGTTAAGGGTTGTGTCAAGGGTTGTGTCAAGGGTTGTGTCAAGGGTTGTGTTAATGGTTGTGTTAAGGGTTGTGTTAAGGGTTGTGTTAAGGGTCGTGTCAAGGGTTGTGTCAAGGGTTGTGTTAAGGGTTGTGTTAAGGGTTTTGTTAAGGGTTGTGTTATGGGTCGTGTCAGGGGTTGTGTTAAGGGTTGTGTTAAGGGTTGTGTTAAGGGTTGTGTTCGATCAACATGTGGTAAGGGTTGTGTCAAGGGTTGTGTTAAGGGTTGTGTTAAGTGTTGTGTTAAGGGTTGTGTTAAGGGTTGTGTTAGATCAACATGTGGTAAGGGTTGTATCAAGGGTTGTGTCAAGGGTTGTGTTAAGGGTTGTGTTAGATCAACATGTCGTAAGGGTTGTGTTAAGGGTTGTGGTAAGGGTTGTGTTAAGGGTTGTGACAAGGATTGTGTTAAGGGTTGTGTTAGATCAACATGTGGTAAGGGTTGTGTTAAGGGTTGTGTTAGATCAACATGTGGTAAGGGTTGTGTCAAGGGTTGTGTTAAGGGTTGTGTTAAGGGTTGTGTAAAGGGTTGTGTTAGATCAACATGTGGTAAGGGTTGTGTCAAGGGTTGTGTTAAGGGTTGTGTCAAGGGTTGTGTCAAGGGTTGTGTTAAGGGTTGTGTCAAGGGTTGTGTAAAGGGTTGTGTTAGATCAACATGTGGTAAGGGTTGTGTCAAGGGTTGTGTTAACGGTTGTGTTAGATCAACATGTGGTAAGGGTTGTGTTAAGGGTTGTGTTAAGTGTTGTGTTAAGGGTTGTGTTAAGGGTTGTGTTAGATCAACATGTGGTAAGGGTTGTATCAAGGGTTGTGTCAAGGGTTGTGTTAAGGATTGTGTTAGATCAACATGTGTTAAGGGTTGTGTCAAGGGTTGTGTTAAGGGTTGTGTTAGATCAACATGTGGTAAGGGTTGTGTTAAGGGTTGTGTTATTGGTTGTGTCAAGGGTTGTGTTAAGGGTTGTGTTAGATCAACATGTGGTAAGGGTTGTGTTAAGGGTTGTGCTAGATCAACATGTGGTAAGGGTTGTGTCATGGGTTGTGTTAAGGGTTGTGTGTCAAGGGTTGTGTTAAGGGTTGTGATAGATCAACATGTGGTAAGGGTTGTGTCAAGGGTTGTGTTAATGGTTGTGTCAAGGGTTGTGTCAAGGGTTGTGTTAGATCAACATGTGTTAAGGGTTGTGTCAAGGGTTGTGTAAAGGGTTGTGTTAAGGGTTGTGTCAAGGGTTGTGTCAAGGGTTGTGTTAAGGGTCGTTTAAGGGTTGTGTTAAGGGTTGTGTTAAGGGTTGTGTTAAGGGTTGTGTCAAGGGTTGTGTTCAGGGATGTGTTAGATCAACATGTGGTAAGGGTTGTATCAAGGGTTGTGTTAAGGGTTGTGTTCGATCAACATGTGTTAAGGGTTGTGATAAAGGTTGTGTTAAGGGTTGTGTCAAGGGTTGTGTTAAGGGTTGTGTTAAGGGTTTTGTTAAGGGTTGTGTTAAGGGTCGTGTCAAGGGTTGTGTTAAGGGTTGTGTTAAGGGTTGTGTTAAGGGTTGTGTTCGATCAACATGTGGTAAGGGTTGTGTCAAGGGTTGTGTTAAGGGTTGTGTTAAGGGTTGTGTGAGGGTTGTGCACGATCAACATGTGGTAAGGGTTGTGTCAAGCGTTGGGTTAAGGGTTGTGTTAACGGTTGTGTTAAGGATTGTGTTAGATCAACATGTGTTAAGGGTTGTGTCAAGGGTTGTGTTAAGGGTTGTGTTAGATCAACATGTGGTAAGGGTTGTGTTAAGGGTTGTGTTATGTTGTGTTAAGGGTTGTGTTAAGGGTTGTGTTAGATCAACATGTGGTAAGGGTTGTATCAAGGGTTGTGTCAAGGGTTGTGTTAAGGATTGTGTTAGATCAACATGTGTTAAGGGTTGTGTCAAGGGTTGTGTTAAGGGTTGTGTTAGATCAACATGTGGTAAGGGTTGTGTTAAGGGTTGTGTTATTGGTTGTGTCAAGGGTTGTGTTAAGGGTTGTGTTAAGGGTTGTGTTCGATCGACATGTGGTAAGGGTTGTGTCAAGGGTTGTGTTAAGGGTTTTGTTAAGGGTTGTGTTAAGGGTCGTGTCAAGGGTTGTGTCAAGGGTTGTGTTAAGGGTTGTGTTAAGGGTTGTGTTCGATCAACATGTGGTAAGGGTTGTGTCAAGGGTTGTGTTAAGGGTTGTGTTAAGGGTTGTGTCAAGGGTTGTGTCAAGGGTTGTGTCAAGGGTTGTGTAAAGGGTTGTGTTAGATCAACATGTGGTAAGGGTTTTGTCAAGGGTTGTGTTAAGGGTTTTGTTAAGGGTTGTGTTAAGGGTCGTGTCAACGGTTGTGTCAAGGGTTGTGTTAAGGGTTGTGTTAAGGGTTGTGTTCGATCAACATGTGGTAAGGGTTGTGTCAAGGGTTGTGTTAAGGGTTGTGTTAAGGGTTGTGTGAGGGTTGTGTACGATCAACATGTGGTAAGGGTTGTATCAAGGGTTGTGTTAAGGGTTGTGTTCGATCAACATGTGTTAAGGTTTGTGTTAAAGGTTGTGTTAAGGGTTGTGTCAAGGGTTGTGTCAAGGGTTGTGTTAAGGGTTTTGTTAAGGGTTGTGTTAAGGGTCGTGTCAAGGGTTGTGTCAAGGGTTGTGTTAAGGGTTGTGTTAAGGGTTGTGTTCGATCAACATGTGTTAAGGGCTGTGTCAAGGGTTGTGTTAAGGGTTGTGTTAAGGGTTGTGTTAAGGGTTGTGTTGAGGGTTGTGTACGATCAACATGTGGTAAGGGATGTGTTAAGGGTTGTGTTAGATCAACATGTGGTAAGGGTTGTGTCAAGGGTTGTGTTAAGTGTTGTGTCAAGGGTTGTGTCAAGGGTTGTGTTAAGGGTTGTGTCAAGGGTTGTGTAAAGGGTTGTGTTAGATCAACATGTGGTAAGGGTTGTGTCAAGCTTTGTGTTAAGGGTGGTGTTAAGGGTTGTGTTAGATCAACATGTGGTAAGGGTTGTGTTAAGGGTTGTGTTAAGTGTTGTGTTAAGGGTTGTGTTAAGGGTTGTGTTAGATCAACATGTGGTAAGGGTTGTATCAAGGGTTGTGTCAAGGGTTGTGTTAAGGGTTGTGTTAGATCAACATGTCGTAAGGGTTGTTTGTGTTAAGGGTTGTGGTAAGGGTTGTGTTAAGGGTTGTGACAAGGATTGGGTCAAGGGTTGTGTCAAGGGTTGTGTTAAGGGTTGTGTCAAGGGTTGTGTAAAGGGTTGTGTTAGATCAACATGTGGTAAGGGTTGTGTCAAGGGTTGTGTTAAGGGTTGTGTTAGATCAACATGTGGTAAGGGTTGTGTCAAGGGTTGTGTTAAGGGTTGTGTTAAGGGTTGTGTTAAGGGTTGTGTTGAGGGTTGTGTACGATCAACATGTGGTAAGGGATGTGTTAAGGGTTGTGTTAAGCGTTGTGTTAGATCAACATGTGGTAAGGGTTGTGTCAAGGGTTGTGTTAAGGGTTGTGTCAAGGGTTGTGTAAAGGGTTGTGTCAAGGGTTGTGTTAAGGGTTGTGTCAAGGGTTGTGTAAAGGGTTGTGTTAGATCAACATGTGGTAAGGGTTGTGTCAAGGGTTGTGTCAAGGGTTGTGCTAATGTTTGTGTTAGATCAACATGTGGTAAGGGTTGTGTTAAGGGTTGTGTTAAGTGTTGTGTTAAGGGTTGTGTTAAGGGTTGTGTTAGATCAACATGTGGTAAGGGTTGTATCAAGGGTTGTGTCAAGGGTTGTGTTAAGGGTTGTGTTAGATCAACATGTCGTAAGGGTTGTGTTAAAGGTTGTGTTAAGGTTTGTGTTAAGGGTTGTGACAAGGATTGTGTTAAGGGTTGTGTCAAGGGTTGTGTAAAGGGTTGTGTTAGATCAACATGTGGTAAGGGTTGTGTCAAGGGTTGTGTCAAGGGTTGTGTTAAGGGTTGTGTTAGATCAACATGTGGTAAGGGTTGTGTTAAGGGTTGTGTTAAGTGTTGTGTTAAGGGTTGTGTTAAGGGTTGTGTTAGATCAACATGTGGTAAGGGTTGTATCAAGGGTTGTGTCAAGGGTTGTGTTAAGGGTTGTGTTAGATCAACATGTCGTAAGGGTTGTGTTAAGGGTTGTGGTAAGGGTTGTGTTAAGGGTTGTGACAAGGATTGTGTTAAGGGTTGTGTTAGATCAACATGTGGTAAGGGTTGTGTCAAGGGTTGTGTTAAGGGTTGTGTTAGATCAACATGTGGTAAGGGTTGTGTCAAGGGTTGTGTTAAGGGTTGTGTTAAGGGTTGTGTTAAGGGTTGTGTAAAGGGTTGTGTTAGATCAACATGTGTTAAGGGTTGTGTCAAGGGTTGTGTCAAGGGTTGTGTCAAGGGTTGTGTCAAGGGTTGTGTTAAGGGTTGTGTCAAGGGTTGTGTAAAGGGTTGTGTTAGATCAACATGTGGTAAGGGTTGTGTCAAGGGTTGTGTTAAGGGTTGTGTTAGATCAACATGTGGTAAGGGTTGTGTTAAGGGTTGTGTTAAGTGTTGTGTTAAGGGTTGTGTTAAGGGTTGTGTTAGATGAACATGTGGTAAGGGTTGTATCAAGGGTTGTGTCAAGGGTTGTGTTAAGGATTGTGTTAGATCAACATGTGTTAAGGGTTGTGTCAAGGGTTGTGTTAAGGGTTGTGTTAGATCAACATGTGGTAAGGGTTGTGTTAAGGGTTGTGTTATTGGTGGTGTCAAGGGTTGTGTTAAGGGTTGTGTTAGATCAACATGTGTTAATGGTTGTGTCAAGGGTTGTGTAAAGGGTTGTGTTAAGGGTTGTGTCAAGGGTTGTGTCAAGGGTTGTGTCAAGGGTTGTGTTAATGGTTGTGTTAAGGGTTGTGTTAAGGGTTGTGTTAAGGGTCGTGTCAAGGGTTGTGTCAAGGGTTGTGTTAAGGGTTGTGTTAAGGGTTTTGTTAAGGGTTGTGTTATGGGTCGTGTCAGGGGTTGTGTTAAGGGTTGTGTTAAGGGTTGTGTTAAGGGTTGTGTTCGATCAACATGTGGTAAGGGTTGTGTCAAGGGTTGTGTTAAGGGTTGTGTTAAGTGTTGTGTTAAGGGTTGTGTTAAGGGTTGTGTTAGATCAACATGTGGTAAGGGTTGTATCAAGGGTTGTGTCAAGGGTTGTGTCAAGGGTTGTGTTAGATCAACATGTCGTAAGGGTTGTGTTAAGGGTTGTGGTAAGGGTTGTGTTAAGGGTTGTGACAAGGATTGTGTTAAGGGTTGTGTTAGATCAACATGTGGTAAGGGTTGTGTTAAGGGTTGTGTTAGATCAACATGTGGTAAGGGTTGTGTCAAGGGTTGTGTTAAGGGTTGTGTTAAGGGTTGTGTAAAGGGTTGTGTTAGATCAACATGTGGTAAGGGTTGTGTCAAGGGTTGTGTTAAGGGTTGTGTCAAGGGTTGTGTCAAGGGTTGTGTTAAGGGTTGTGTCAAGGGTTGTGTAAAGGGTTGTGTTAGATCAACATGTGGTAAGGGTTGTGTCAAGGGTTGTGTTAACGGTTGTGTTAGATCAACATGTGGTAAGGGTTGTGTTAAGGGTTGTGTTAAGTGTTGTGTTAAGGGTTGTGTTAAGGGTTGTGTTAGATCAACATGTGGTAAGGGTTGTATCAAGGGTTGTGTCAAGGGTTGTGTTAAGGATTGTGTTAGATCAACATGTGTTAAGGGTTGTGTCAAGGGTTGTGTTAAGGGTTGTGTTAGATCAACATGTGGTAAGGGTTGTGTTAAGGGTTGTGTTATTGGTTGTGTCAAGGGTTGTGTTAAGGGTTGTGTTAGATCAACATGTGGTAAGGGTTGTGTTAAGGGTTGTGCTAGATCAACATGTGGTAAGGGTTGTGTCATGGGTTGTGTTAAGGGTTGTGTGTCAAGGGTTGTGTTAAGGGTTGTGATAGATCAACATGTGGTAAGGGTTGTGTCAAGGGTTGTGTTAATGGTTGTGTCAAGGGTTGTGTCAAGGGTTGTGTTAGATCAACATGTGTTAAGGGTTGTGTCAAGGGTTGTGTAAAGGGTTGTGTTAAGGGTTGTGTCAAGGGTTGTGTCAAGGGTTGTGTTAAGGGTCGTGTTAAGGGTTGTGTTAAGGGTTGTGTTAAGGGTTGTGTTAAGGGTTGTGTCAAGGGTTGTGTTCAGGGATGTGTTAGATCAACATGTGGTAAGGGTTGTATCAAGGGTTGTGTTAAGGGTTGTGTTCGATCAACATGTGTTAAGGGTTGTGATAAAGGTTGTGTTAAGGGTTGTGTCAAGGGTTGTGTTAAGGGTTGTGTTAAGGGTTTTGTTAAGGGTTGTGTTAAGGGTCGTGTCAAGGGTTGTGTTAAGGGTTGTGTTAAGGGTTGTGTTAAGGGTTGTGTTCGATCAACATGTGGTAAGGGTTGTGTCAAGGGTTGTGTTAAGGGTTGTGTTAAGGGTTGTGTGAGGGTTGTGCACGATCAACATGTGGTAAGGGTTGTGTCAAGCGTTGGGTTAAGGGTTGTGTTAACGGTTGTGTTAAGGATTGTGTTAGATCAACATGTGTTAAGGGTTGTGTCAAGGGTTGTGTTAAGGGTTGTGTTAGATCAACATGTGGTAAGGGTTGTGTTAAGGGTTGTGTTAAGTGTTGTGTTAAGGGTTGTGTTAAGGGTTGTGTTAGATCAACATGTGGTAAGGGTTGTATCAAGGGTTGTGTCAAGGGTTGTGTTAAGGATTGTGTTAGATCAACATGTGTTAAGGGTTGTGTCAAGGGTTGTGTTAAGGGTTGTGTTAGATCAACATGTGGTAAGGGTTGTGTTAAGGGTTGTGTTATTGGTTGTGTCAAGGGTTGTGTTAAGGGTTGTGTTAGATCAACATGTGGTAAGGGTTGTGTTAAGGGTTGTGCTAGATCAACATGTGGTAAGGGTTGTGTCATGGGTTGTGTTAAGGGTTGTGTCAAGGGTTGTGTTAAGGGTTGTGATAGATCAACATGTGGTAAGGGTTGTGTCAAGGGTTGTGTTAATGGTTGTGTCAAGGGTTGTGTCAAGGGTTGTGTTAGATCAACATGTGTTAAGGGTTGTGTCAAGGGTTGTGTAAAGGGTTGTGTTAAGGGTTGTGTCAAGGGTTGTGTCAAGGGTTGTGTTAAGGGTTGTGTTAAGGGTTGTGTTAAGGGTTGTGTTAAGGGTTGTGTTAAGGGTTGTGTCAAGGGTTGTGTTAAGGGATGTGTTAGATCAACATGTGGTAAGGGTTGTATCAAGGGTTGTGTTAAGGGTTGTGTTCGATCAACATGTGTTAAGGGTTGTGATAAAGGTTGTGTTAAGGGTTGTGTCAAGGGTTGTGTTAAGGGTTGTGTTAAGGGTTTTGTTAAGGGTTGTGTTAAGGGTCGTGTCAAGGGTTGTGTTAAGGGTTGTGTTAAGGGTTGTGTTAAGGGTTGTGTTCGATCAACATGTGGTAAGGGTTGTGTCAAGGGTTGTGTTAAGGGTTGTGTTAAGGGTTGTGTGAGGGTTGTGCACGATCAACATGTGGTAAGTGTTGTGTCAAGCGTTGGGTTAAGGGTTGTGTTAATGGTTGTGTTAAGGATTGTGTTAGATCAACATGTGTTAAGGGTTGTGTCAAGGGATGTGTTAAGGGTTGTGTTAGATCAACATGTGGTAAGGGTTGTTTTCAGGGTTGTGTTATTGGTTGTGTCAAGGGTTGTGTTAAGGGTTGTGTTAGATCAACATGTGGTAAGGGTTGCGTTAAGGGTTGTGTTAGATCAACATGTGGTAAGGGTTGTGTCAAGGGTTGTGTTAAGGGTTGTGTTAAGGGTTGTGTAAAGGGTTGTGTTAGATCAACATGTGGTAAGGGTTGTGTCAAGGGTTGTGTTAAGGGTTGTGTCAAGGGTTGTGTCAAGGGTTGTGTTAAGGGTTGTGTCAAGGGTTGTGTAAAGGGTTGTGTTAGATCAACATGTGGTAAGGGTTGTGTCAAGGGTTGTGTTAACGGTTGTGTTAGATCAACATGTGGTAAGGGTTGTGTTAAGGGTTGTGTTAAGTGTTGTGTTAAGGGTTGTGTTAAGGGTTGTGTTAGATCAACATGTGGTAAGGGTTGTATCAAGGGTTGTGTCAAGGGTTGTGTTAAGGATTGTGTTAGATCAACATGTGTTAAGGGTTGTGTCAAGGGTTGTGTTAAGGGTTGTGTTAGATCAACATGTGGTAAGGGTTGTGTTAAGGGTTGTGTTATTGGTTGTGTCAAGGGTTGTGTTAAGGGTTGTGTTAGATCAACATGTGGTAAGGGTTGTGTTAAGGGTTGTGCTAGATCAACATGTGGTAAGGGTTGTGTCATGGGTTGTGTTAAGGGTTGTGTGTCAAGGGTTGTGTTAAGGGTTGTGATAGATCAACATGTGGTAAGGGTTGTGTCAAGGGTTGTGTTAATGGTTGTGTCAAGGGTTGTGTCAAGGGTTGTGTTAGATCAACATGTGTTAAGGGTTGTGTCAAGGGTTGTGTAAAGGGTTGTGTTAAGGGTTGTGTCAAGGGTTGTGTCAAGGGTTGTGTTAAGGGTCGTGTTAAGGGTTGTGTTAAGGGTTGTGTTAAGGGTTGTGTTAAGGGTTGTGTCAAGGGTTGTGTTCAGGGATGTGTTAGATCAACATGTGGTAAGGGTTGTATCAAGGGTTGTGTTAAGGGTTGTGTTCGATCAACATGTGTTAAGGGTTGTGATAAAGGTTGTGTTAAGGGTTGTGTCAAGGGTTGTGTTAAGGGTTGTGTTAAGGGTTTTGTTAAGGGTTGTGTTAAGGGTCGTGTCAAGGGTTGTGTTAAGGGTTGTGTTAAGGGTTGTGTTAAGGGTTGTGTTCGATCAACATGTGGTAAGGGTTGTGTCAAGGGTTGTGTTAAGGGTTGTGTTAAGGGTTGTGTGAGGGTTGTGCACGATCAACATGTGGTAAGGGTTGTGTCAAGCGTTGGGTTAAGGGTTGTGTTAACGGTTGTGTTAAGGATTGTGTTAGATCAACATGTGTTAAGGGTTGTGTCAAGGGTTGTGTTAAGGGTTGTGTTAGATCAACATGTGGTAAGGGTTGTGTTAAGGGTTGTGTTAAGTGTTGTGTTAAGGGTTGTGTTAAGGGTTGTGTTAGATCAACATGTGGTAAGGGTTGTATCAAGGGTTGTGTCAAGGGTTGTGTTAAGGATTGTGTTAGATCAACATGTGTTAAGGGTTGTGTCAAGGGTTGTGTTAAGGGTTGTGTTAGATCAACATGTGGTAAGGGTTGTGTTAAGGGTTGTGTTATTGGTTGTGTCAAGGGTTGTGTTAAGGGTTGTGTTAGATCAACATGTGGTAAGGGTTGTGTTAAGGGTTGTGCTAGATCAACATGTGGTAAGGGTTGTGTCATGGGTTGTGTTAAGGGTTGTGTCAAGGGTTGTGTTAAGGGTTGTGATAGATCAACATGTGGTAAGGGTTGTGTCAAGGGTTGTGTTAATGGTTGTGTCAAGGGTTGTGTCAAGGGTTGTGTTAGATCAACATGTGTTAAGGGTTGTGTCAAGGGTTGTGTAAAGGGTTGTGTTAAGGGTTGTGTCAAGGGTTGTGTCAAGGGTTGTGTTAAGGGTTGTGTTAAGGGTTGTGTTAAGGGTTGTGTTAAGGGTTGTGTTAAGGGTTGTGTCAAGGGTTGTGTTAAGGGATGTGTTAGATCAACATGTGGTAAGGGTTGTATCAAGGGTTGTGTTAAGGGTTGTGTTCGATCAACATGTGTTAAGGGTTGTGATAAAGGTTGTGTTAAGGGTTGTGTCAAGGGTTGTGTTAAGGGTTGTGTTAAGGGTTTTGTTAAGGGTTGTGTTAAGGGTCGTGTCAAGGGTTGTGTTAAGGGTTGTGTTAAGGGTTGTGTTAAGGGTTGTGTTCGATCAACATGTGGTAAGGGTTGTGTCAAGGGTTGTGTTAAGGGTTGTGTTAAGGGTTGTGTGAGGGTTGTGCACGATCAACATGTGGTAAGTGTTGTGTCAAGCGTTGGGTTAAGGGTTGTGTTAATGGTTGTGTTAAGGATTGTGTTAGATCAACATGTGTTAAGGGTTGTGTCAAGGGATGTGTTAAGGGTTGTGTTAGATCAACATGTGGTAAGGGTTGTTTTCAGGGTTGTGTTATTGGTTGTGTCAAGGGTTGTGTTAAGGGTTGTGTTAGATCAACATGTGGTAAGGGTTGCGTTAAGGGTTGTGGTAGATCAACATGTGGTAAGGGTTGTGTCAAGGGTTGTGTTAAGAGTTGTGTCAAGCGTTGTGTCAAGGATTGTGTTAGATTAACATGTGTTAAGGGTTGTGTCAAGGGTTGTGTAAAGGGTTGTGTCAAGGGTTGTGTTAAGGGTTGTGTTAAGTGTTGTGTTAAGGGTTGTGTTAGATCAACATGTGGTAAGGGTTGTATCAAGGGTTGTGTCAAGGGTTGTGTTAAGGGTTGTGTTAGATCAACATGTCGTAAGGGTTGTGTTAAGGGTTGTGGTAAGGGTTGTGTTAAGGGTTGTGACAAGGATTGTGTAAAGGGTTGTGTTAGATCAACATGTGGTAAGGGTTGTGTAAAGGGTTGTGTTAAGGGTTGTGTTAGATCAACATGTGGTAAGGGTTGTGTCAAGGGTTGTGTTAAGGGTTGTGTTAAGGGTTGTGTTAAGGGTTGTGTAAAGGGTTGTGTTAGATCAACATGTGGTAAGGGTTGTGTCAAGGGTTGTGTTAAGGGTTGTGTCAAGGGTTGTGTCAAGGGTTGTGTTAAGGGTTGTGTCAAGGGTTGTGTAAAGGGTTGTGTTAGATCAACATGTGGTAAGGGTTGTGTCAAGGGTTGTGTCAAGGGTTGTGTTAACGGTTGTGTTAGATCAACATGTGGTAAGGGTTGTGTTAAGGGTTGTGTTAAGTGTTGTGTTAAGGGTTGTGTTAAGGGTTGTGTTAGATCAACATGTGGTAAGGGTTGTATCAAGGGTTGTGTCAAGGGTTGTGTTAAGGATTGTGTTAGATCAACATGTGTTAAGGGTTGTGTCAAGGGTTGTGTTAAGGGTTGTGTTAGATCAACATGTGGTAAGGGTTGTGTTAAGGGTTGTGTTATTGGTTGTGTCAAGGGTTGTGTTAAGGGTTGTGTTAGATCAACATGTGGTAAGGGTTGTGTTAAGGGTTGTGCTAGATCAACATGTGGTAAGGGTTGTGTCATGGGTTGTGTTAAGGGTTGTGTCAAGGGTTGTGTTAAGGGTTGTGATAGATCAACATGTGGTAAGGGTTGTGTCAAGGGTTGTGTTAATGGTTGTGTCAAGGGTTGTGTCAAGGGTTGTGTTAGATCAACATGTGTTAAGGGTTGTGTCAAGGGTTGTGTCAAGGGTTGTGTTAACGGTTGTGTCAAGGGTTGTGTAAAGGGTTGTGTTAGATCAACATGTGGTAAGGGTTGTGTCAAGGGTTGTGTCAAGGGTTGTGTTAACGGTTGTGTTAGATCAACATGTGGTAAGGGTTGTGTTAAGGGTTGTGTTAAGTGTTGTGTTAAGGGTTGTGTTAAGGGTTGTGATAGATCAACATGTGGTAAGGGTTGTGTCAAGGGTTGTGTTAATGGTTGTGTCAAGGGTTGTGTCAAGGGTTGTGTTAGATCAACATGTGTTAAGGGTTGTGTCAAGGATTGTGTCAAGGGTTGTGTTAACGGTTGTGTCAAGGGTTGTGTAAAGGGTTGTGTTAGATCAACATGTGGTAAGGGTTGTGTCAAGGGTTGTGTCAAGGGTTGTGTTAACGGTTGTGTTAGATCAACATGTGGTAAGGGTTGTGTTAAGGGTTGTGTTAAGTGTTGTGTTAAGGGTTGTGTTAAGGGTTGTGTTAGATCAACATGTGGTAAGGGTTGTATCAAGGGTTGTGTCAAGGTTTGTGTTAAGGATTGTGTTAGATCAACATGTGTTAAGGGTTGTGTCAAGGGTTGTGTTAAGGGTTGTGTTAGATCAACATGTGGTAAGGGTTGTGTTAAGGGTTGTGTTATTGGTTGTGTTAAGGGTTGTGTTAAGGGTTGTGTTAGATCAACATGTGGTAAGGGTTGCGTTAAGGGTTGTGCTAGATCAACATGTGGTAAGGGTTGTGTAATGGGTTGTGTTAAGGGTTGTGTCAAGGGTTGTGTTAAGGGTTGTGATAGATCAACATGTGGTAAGGGTTGTGTCAAGGGTTGTGTTAATGGTTGTGTCAAGGGTTGTGTCAAGGGTTGTGTTAAGGGTGGGTCAAGGGTTGTGTTAAGGGTTGTGTTAAGGGTTGTGTTAAGGGTTGTGTTAAGGGTTGTGTCAAGGGTTGTGTTAAGGGATGTGTTAGATCAACATGTGGTAAGGGTTGTATCAAGGGTTGTGTTAAGGGTTGTGTTCGATCAACATGTGTTAAGGGTTGTGTAAAAGGTTGTGTTAAGGGTTGTGTCAAGGGTTGTGTTAAGGGTTGTGTTAAGGGTTTTGTTAAGGGTTGTGTTAAGGGTCGTGTCAAGGGTTGTGTTAAGGGTTGTGTTAAGGGTTGTGTTCGATCAACATGTGGCAAGGGTTGTGTCAAGGGTTGTGTTAAGGGTTGTGTTAAGTGTTGTGTTAAGGGTTGTGTTAAGGGTTGTGTTAGATCAACATGTGGTAAGGGTTGTATCAAGGGTTGTGTCAAGGGTTGTGTTAAGGGTTGTGTTAGATCAACATGTCGTAAGGGTTGTGTTAAGGGTTGTGTTAAGGGTTGTGTTATCAACATGTGGTAAGGTTTGTGTCAAGGGTTGTGTTAAGGGTTGTGTTAAGGGTTGTGTGAGGGTTGTGCACGATCAACATGTGGTAAGGGTTGTGTCAAGCGTTGGGTTAAGGGTTGTGTTAACGGTTGTGTTAAGGATTGTGTTAGATCAACATGTGTTAAGGGTTGTGTCAAGGGTTGTGTTAAGGGTTGTGTTAGATCAACATGTGGTAAGGGTTGTGTTCAGGGTTGTGTTATTGGTTGTGTCAAGGGTTGTGTTAAGGGTTGTGTTAGATCAACATGTGGTAAGGGTTGCGTTAAGGGTTGTGGTAGATCAACATGTGGTAAGGGTTGTGTCAAGGGTTGTGTTAAGAGTTGTGTCAAGCGTTGTGTCAAGGGTTGTGTTAGATTAACATGTGTTAAGGGTTGTGTCAAGGGTTGTGTAAAGGGTTGTGTCAAGGGTTGTGTTAAGGGTTGTGTTAAGTGTTGTGTTAAGGGTTGTGTTAAGGGTTGTGTTAGATCAACATGTGGTAAGGGTTGTATCAAGGGTTGTGTCAAGGGTTGTGTTAAGGGTTGTGTTAGATCAACATGTCGAAAGGGTTGTGTTAAGGGTTGTGGTAAGGGTTGTGTTAAGGGTTGTGACAAGGATTGTGTTAAGGGTTGTGTGAGATCAACATGTGGTAAGGGTTGTGTAAAGGGTTGTGTTAAGGGTTGTGTTAGATCAACATGTGGTAAGGGTTGTGTCAAGGGTTGTGTTAAGGGTTGTGTTAAGGGTTGTGTTAAGGGTTGTGTAAAGGGTTGTGTTAGATCAACATGTGGTAAGGGTTGTGTCAAGGGTTGTGTTAAGGGTTGTGTCAAGGGTTGTGTTAGATCAACATGTCGTAAGGGTTGTGGTAAGGGTTGTGGTAAGGGTTGTGTTAAGGGTTGTGACAAGGATTGCGTTAAGGGTTGTGTTAGATCAACATGTGGTAAGGGTTGTGTAAAGGGTTGTGTTAAGGGTTGTGTTAGATCAACATGTGGTAAGGGTTGTGTCAAGGGTTGTGTTAAGGGTTGTGTTAAGGGTTGTGTTAAGGGTTGTGTAAAGGGTTGTGTTAGATCAACATGTGGTAAGGGTTGTGTCAAGGGTTGTGTTAAGGGTTGTGTCAAGGGTTGTGTCAAGGGTTGTGTTAAGGGTTGTGTCAAGGGTTGTGTAAAGGGTTGTGTTAGATCAACATGTGGTAAGGGTTGTGTCAAGGGTTGTGTCAAGGGTTGTGTTAACGGTTGTGTTAGATCAACATGTGGTAAGGGTTCTGTTAAGGGTTGTGTTAAGGGTTGTGTTAGATCAACATGTGGTAAGGGTTGTATCAAGGGTTGTGTCAAGGGTTGTGTTAAGGATTGTGTTAGATCAACATGTGTTAAGGGTTGTGTTAAGGGTTGTGTTAGATCAACATGTGGTAAGGGTTGTGTTAAGGGTTGTGTTAAGTGTTGTGTTAAGGGTTGTGTTAAGGGTTGTGTTAGATCAACATGTGGTAAGGGTTGTATCAAGGGTTGTGTCAAGGGTTGTGTTAAGGATTGTGTTAGATCAACATGTGTTAAGGGTTGTGTCAAGGGTTGTGTTAAGGGTTGTGTTAGATCAACATGTGGTAAGGGTTGTGTTAAGGGTTGTGTTATTGGTTGTGTTAAGGGTTGTGTTAAGGGTTGTGTTAGATCAACATGTGGTAAGGGTTGCGTTAAGGGTTGTGCTAGATCAACATGTGGTAAGGGTTGTGTAATGGGTTGTGTTAAGGGTTGTGTCAAGGGTTGTGTTAAGGGTTGTGATAGATCAACATGTGGTAAGGGTTGTGTCAAGGGTTGTGTTAATGGTTGTGTCAAGGGTTGTGTCAAGGGTTGTGTTAGATCAACATGTGTTAAGGGTTGTGTCAAGGGTTGTGTTAAGGGTTGTGTCAAGGGTTGTGTTAAGGGATGTGTTAGATCAACATGTGGTAAGGGTTGTATCAAGGGTTGTGTTAAGGGTTGTGTTCGATCAACATGTGTTAAGGGTTGTGTAAAAGGTTGTGTTAAGGGTTGTGTCAAGGGTTGTGTTAAGGGTTGTGTTAAGGGTTTTGTTAAGGGTTGTGTTAAGGGTCGTGTCAAGGGTTGTGTTAAGGGTTGTGTTAAGGGTTGTGTTCGATCAACATGTGGCAAGGGTTGTGTCAAGGGTTGTGTTAAGGGTTGTGTTAAGTGTTGTGTTAAGGGTTGTGTTAAGGGTTGTGTTAGATCAACATGTGGTAAGGGTTGTATCAAGGGTTGTGTCAAGGGTTGTGTTAAGGGTTGTGTTAGATCAACATGTCGTAAGGGTTGTGTTAAGGGTTGTGTTAAGGGTTGTGTTCGATCAACATGTGGTAAGGTTTGTGTCAAGGGTTGTGTTAAGGGTTGTGTTAAGGGTTGTGTGAGGGTTGTGCACGATCAACATGTGGTAAGGGTTGTGTCAAGCGTTGGGTTAAGGGTTGTGTTAACGGTTGTGTTAAGGATTGTGTTAGATCAACATGTGTTAAGGGTTGTGTCAAGGGTTGTGTTAAGGGTTGTGTTAGATCAACATGTGGTAAGGGTTGTGTTCAGGGTTGTGTTATTGGTTGTGTCAAGGGTTGTGTTAAGGGTTGTGTTAGATCAACATGTGGTAAGGGTTGCGTTAAGGGTTGTGGTAGATCAACATGTGGTAAGGGTTGTGTCAAGGGTTGTGTTAAGAGTTGTGTCAAGCGTTGTGTCAAGGGTTGTGTTAGATTAACATGTGTTAAGGGTTGTGTCAAGGGTTGTGTAAAGGGTTGTGTCAAGCTTTGTGTTAAAGGTTGTGTTAAGTGTTGTGTTAAGGGTTGTGTTAAGGGTTGTGTTAGATCAACATGTGGTAAGGGTTGTATCAAGGGTTGTGTCAAGGGTTGTGTTAAGGGTTGTGTTAGATCAACATGTCGTAAGGGTTGTGTTAAGGGTTGTGGTAAGGGTTGTGTTAAGGGTTGTGACAAGGATTGTGTTAAGGGTTGTGTGAGATCAACATGTGGTAAGGGTTGTGTAAAGGGTTGTGTTAAGGGTTGTGTTAGATCAACATGTGGTAAGGGTTGTGTCAAGGGTTGTGTTAAGGGTTGTGTTAAGGGTTGTGTTAAGGGTTGTGTAAAGGGTTGTGTTAGATCAACATGTGGTAAGGGTTGTGTCAAGGGTTGTGTTAAGGGTTGTGTCAAGGGTTGTGTTAGATCAACATGTCGTAAGGGTTGTGGTAAGGGTTGTGGTAAGGGTTGTGTTAAGGGTTGTGACAAGGATTGCGTTAAGGGTTGTGTTAGATCAACATGTGGTAAGGGTTGTGTAAAGGGTTGTGTTAAGGGTTGTGTTAGATCAACATGTGGTAAGGGTTGTGTCAAGGGTTGTGTTAAGGGTTGTGTTAAGGGTTGTGTTAAGGGTTGTGTAAAGGGTTGTGTTAGATCAACATGTGGTAAGGGTTGTGTCAAGGGTTGTGTTAAGGGTTGTGTCAAGGGTTGTGTCAAGGGTTGTGTTAAGGGTTGTGTCAAGGGTTGTGTAAAGGGTTGTGTTAGATCAACATGTGGTAAGGGTTGTGTCAAGGGTTGTGTCAAGGGTTGTGTTAACGGTTGTGTTAGATCAACATGTGGTAAGGGTTCTGTTAAGGGTTGTGTTAAGGGTTGTGTTAGATCAACATGTGGTAAGGGTTGTATCAAGGGTTGTGTCAAGGGTTGTGTTAAGGATTGTGTTAGATCAACATGTGTTAAGGGTTGTGTTAAGGGTTGTGTTAGATCAACATGTGGTAAGGGTTGTGTTAAGGGTTGTGTTATTGGTTGTGTCAAGGGTTGTGTTAAGGGTTGTGTTAGATCAACATGTTGGAAGGGTTGTGTTAAGGGTTGTGCTAGATCAACATGTGGTAAGGGTTGTGTCATGGGTTGTGTTAAGGGTTGTGTCAAGGGTTGTGTTAAGGGTTGTGATAGATCAACATGTGGTAAGGGTTGTGTCAAGGGTTGTGTTAATGGTTGTGTCAAGGGTTGTGTCAAGGGTTGTGTTAGATCAACATGTGTTAAGGGTTGTGTCAAGGGTTGTGTAAAGGGTTGTGTTAAGGGTTGTGTCAAGGGTTGTGTTAAGGGTTGTGTTAAGGGTTGTGTTAAGGGTTGTGTTAAGGGTTGTGTTAAGGGTTGTGTTAGATCAACATGTGGTAAGGGTTGTGTTAAGGGTTGTGTTATTGGTTGTGTCAAGGGTTGTGTTAAGGGTTGTGTTAGATCAACATGTTGGAAGGGTTGTGTTAAGGGTTGTGCTAGATCAACATGTGGTAAGGGTTGTGTCATGGGTTGTGTTAAGGGTTGTGTCAAGGGTTGTGTTAAGGGTTGTGATAGATCAACATGTGGTAAGGGTTGTGTCAAGGGTTGTGTTAATGGTTGTGTCAAGGGTTGTGTCAAGGGTTGTGTTAGATCAACATGTGTTAAGGGTTGTGTCAAGGGTTGTGTAAAGGGTTGTGTTAAGGGTTGTGTCAAGGGTTGTGTCAAGGGTTGTGTCAAGGGTTGTGTAAAGGGTTGTGTTAAGGGTTGTTTTAAGGGTTGTGTTCGATCAACATGTGGTAAGGTTTGTGTCAAGGGTTGTGTTAAGGGTTGTGTTAAGGGTTGTGTGAGGGTTGTGCACGATCAACATGTGGTAAGGGTTGTGTCAAGCGTTGGGTTAAGGGTTGTGTTAACGGTTGTGTTAAGGATTGTGTTAGATCAACATGTGTTAAGGGTTGTGTCAAGGGTTGTGTTAAGGGTTGTGTTAGATCAACATGTGGTAAGGGTTGTGTTCAGGGTTGTGTTATTGGTTGTGTCAAGGGTTGTGTTAAGGGTTGTGTTAGATCAACATGTGGTAAGGGTTGCGTTAAGGGTTGTGGTAGATCAACATGTGGTAAGGGTTGTGTCAAGGGTTGTGTTAAGAGTTGTGTCAAGCGTTGTGTCAAGGGTTGTGTTAGATTAACATGTGTTAAGGGTTGTGTCAAGGGTTGTGTAAAGGGTTGTGTCAAGGGTTGTGTTAAGGGTTGTGTTAAGTGTTGTGTTAAGGGTTGTGTTAAGGGTTGTGTTAGATCAACATGTGGTAAGGGTTGTATCAAGGGTTGTGTCAAGGGTTGTGTTAAGGGTTGTGTTAGATCAACATGTCGTAAGGGTTGTGTTAAGGGTTGTGGTAAGGGTTGTGTTAAGGGTTGTGACAAGGATTGTGTTAAGGGTTGTGTTAGATCAACATGTGGTAAGGGTTGTGTAAAGGGTTGTGTTAAGGGTTGTGTTAGATCAACATGTGGTAAGGGTTGTGTCAAGGGTTGTGTTAAGGGTTGTGTTAAGGGTTGTGTTAAGGGTTGTGTAAAGGGTTGTGTTAGATCAACATGTGGTAAGGGTTGTGTCAAGGGTTGTGTTAAGGGTTGTGTCAAGGGTTGTGTTAGATCAACATGTCGTAAGGGTTGTGGTAAGGGTTGTGGTAAGGGTTGTGTTAAGGGTTGTGACAAGGATTGCGTTAAGGGTTGTGTTAGATCAACATGTGGTAAGGGTTGTGTAAAGGGTTGTGTTAAGGGTTGTGTTAGATCAACATGTGGTAAGGGTTGTGTCAAGGGTTGTGTTAAGGGTTGTGTTAAGGGTTGTGTTAAGGGTTGTGTAAAGGGTTGTGTTAGATCAACATGTGGTAAGGGTTGTGTCAAGGGTTGTGTTAAGGGTTGTGTCAAGGGTTGTGTCAAGGGTTGTGTTAAGGGTTGTGTCAAGGGTTGTGTAAAGGGTTGTGTTAGATCAACATGTGGTAAGGGTTGTGTCAAGGGTTGTGTCAAGGGTTGTGTTAACGGTTGTGTTAGATCAACATGTGGTAAGGGTTCTGTTAAGGGTTGTGTTAAGGGTTGTGTTAGATCAACATGTGGTAAGGGTTGTATCAAGGGTTGTGTCAAGGGTTGTGTTAAGGATTGTGTTAGATCAACATGTGTTAAGGGTTGTGTTAAGGGTTGTGTTAGATCAACATGTGGTAAGGGTTGTGTTAAGGGTTGTGTTATTGGTTGTGTCAAGGGTTGTGTTAAGGGTTGTGTTAGATCAACATGTTGGAAGGGTTGTGTTAAGGGTTGTGCTAGATCAACATGTGGTAAGGGTTGTGTCATGGGTTGTGTTAAGGGTTGTGTCAAGGGTTGTGTTAAGGGTTGTGATAGATCAACATGTGGTAAGGGTTGTGTCAAGGGTTGTGTTAATGGTTGTGTCAAGGGTTGTGTCAAGGGTTGTGTTAGATCAACATGTGTTAAGGGTTGTGTCAAGGGTTGTGTAAAGGGTTGTGTTAAGGGTTGTGTCAAGGGTTGTGTTAAGGGTTGTGTTAAGGGTTGTGTTAAGGGTTGTGTTAAGGGTTGTGTTAGATCAACATGTGGTAAGGGTTGTGTTAAGGGTTGTGTTATTGGTTGTGTCAAGGGTTGTGTTAAGGGTTGTGTTAGATCAACATGTTGGAAGGGTTGTGTTAAGGGTTGTGCTAGATCAACATGTGGTAAGGGTTGTGTCATGGGTTGTGTTAAGGGTTGTGTCAAGGGTTGTGTTAAGGGTTGTGATAGATCAACATGTGGTAAGGGTTGTGTCAAGGGTTGTGTTAATGGTTGTGTCAAGGGTTGTGTTAGATCAACATGTGTTAAGGGTTGTGTCAAGGGTTGTGTAAAGGGTTGTGTTAAGGGTTGTGTCAAGGGTTGTGTCAAGGGTTGTGTCAAGGGTTGTGTAAAGGGTTGTGTTAAGGGTTGTGTTAAGGGTTGTGTTCGATCAACATGTGGTAAGGTTTGTGTCAAGGGTTGTGTTAAGGGTTGTGTTAAGGGTTGTGTGAGGGTTGTGCACGATCAACATGTGGTAAGGGTTGTGTCAAGCGTTGGGTTAAGGGTTGTGTTAACGGTTGTGTTAAGGATTGTGTTAGATCAAAATGTGGTAAGGGTTGTGTCAAGGGTTGTGTTAAGGGTTGTGTTAGATCAACATGTGGTAAGGGTTGTGTTCAGGGTTGTGTTATTGGTTGTGTCAAGGGTTGTGTTAAGGGTTGTGTTAGATCAACATGTGGTAAGGGTTGCGTTAAGGGTTGTGGTAGATCAACATGTGGTAAGGGTTGTGTCAAGGGTTGTGTTAAGAGTTGTGTCAAGCGTTGTGTCAAGGGTTGTGTTAGATTAACATGTGTTAAGTGTTGTGTCAAGGGTTGTGTAAAGGGTTGTGTCAAGGGTTGTGTTAAGGGTTGTGTTAAGTGTTGTGTTAAGGGTTGTGTTAAGGGTTGTGTTAGATCAACATGTGGTAAGGGTTGTATCAAGGGTTGTGTCAAGGGTTGTGTTAAGGGTTGTGTTAGATCAACATGTCGTAAGGGTTGTGTTAAGGGTTGTGGTAAGGGTTGTGTTAAGGGTTGTGACAAGGATTGTGTTAAGGGTTGTGTTAGATCAACATGTGGTAAGGGTTGTGTAAAGGGTTGTGTTAAGGGTTGTGTTAGATCAACATGTGGTAAGGGTTGTGTCAAGGGTTGTGTTAAGGGTTGTGTTAAGGGTTGTGTTAAGGGTTGTGTAAAGGGTTGTGTTAGATCAACATGTGGTAAGGGTTGTGTCAAGGGTTGTGTTAAGGGTTGTGTCAAGGGTTGTGTTAGATCAACATGTCGTAAGGGTTGTGGTAAGGGTTGTGGTAAGGGTTGTGTTAAGGGTTGTGACAAGGATTGCGTTAAGGGTTGTGTTAGATCAACATGTGGTAAGGGTTGTGTAAAGGGTTGTGTTAAGGGTTGTGTTAGATCAACATGTGGTAAGGGTTGTGTCAAGGGTTGTGTTAAGGGTTGTGTTAAGGGTTGTGTTAAGGGTTGTGTAAAGGGTTGTGTTAGATCAACATGTGGTAAGGGTTGTGTCAAGGGTTGTGTTAAGGGTTGTGTCAAGGGTTGTGTCAAGGGTTGTGTTAAGGGTTGTGTCAAGGGTTGTGTAAAGGGTTGTGTTAGATCAACATGTGGTAAGGGTTGTGTCAAGGGTTGTGTCAAGGGTTGTGTTAACGGTTGTGTTAGATCAACATGTGGTAAGGGTTGTGTTAAGGGTTGTGTTAAGGGTTGTGTTAGATCAACATGTGGTAAGGGTTGTATCAAGGGTTGTGTCAAGGGTTGTGTTAAGGATTGTGTTAGATCAACATGTGTTAAGGGTTGTGTTAAGGGTTGTGTTAGATCAACATGTGGTAAGGGTTGTGTTAAGGGTTGTGTTATTGGTTGTGTCAAGGGTTGTGTTAAGGGTTGTGTTAGATTAACATGTTGGAAGGGTTGTGTTAAGGGTTGTGCTAGATCAACATGTGGTAAGGGTTGTGTCATGGGTTGTGTTAAGGGTTGTGTCAAGGGTTGTGTTAAGGGTTGTGATAGATCAACATGTGGTAAGGGTTGTGTCAAGGGTTGTGTTAATGGTTGTGTCAAGGGTTGTGTCAAGGGTTGTGTTAGATCAACATGTGTTAAGGGTTGTGTCAAGGGTTGTGTAAGGGTTGTGTTAAGGGTTGTGTCAAGGGTTGTGTTAAGGGTTGTGTTAAGGGTTGTGTTAAGGGTTGTGTTAAGGGTTGTGTTAGATCAACATGTGGTAAGGGTTGTGTTAAGGGTTGTGTTATTGGTTGTGTCAAGGGTTGTGTTAAGGGTTGTGTTAGATCAACATGTTGGAAGGGTTGTGTTAAGGGTTGTGCTAGATCAACATGTGGTAAGGGTTGTGTCATGGGTTGTGTTAAGGGTTGTGTCAAGGGTTGTGTTAAGGGTTGTGATAGATCAACATGTGGTAAGGGTTGTGTCAAGGGTTGTGTTAATGGTTGTGTCAAGGGTTGTGTCAAGGGTTGTGTTAGATCAACATGTGTTAAGGGTTGTGTCAAGGGTTGTGTAAAGGGTTGTGTTAAGGGTTGTGTCAAGGGTTGTGTTAAGGGTTGTGTCAAGGGTTGTGTAAAGGGTTGTGTTAAGGGTTGTGTCAAGGGTTGTGTTAAGGGTTGTGTCAAGGGTTGTGTTAAGGGATGTGTTAGATCAACATGTGCTAAGGGTTGTATCAAGGGTTGTGTTAAGGGTTGTGTTCGATCAACATGTGTTAAGGGTTGTGATAAAGGTTGTGTTAAGGGTTGTGTCAAGGGTTGTGTTAAGGGTTGTGTTAAGGGTTTTGTTAAGGGTTGTGTTAAGGGTCGTGTCAAGGGTTGTGTTAAGGGTTGTGTTAAGGGTTGTGTTAAGGGTTGTGTTCGATCAACATGTGGTAAGGGTTGTGTCAAGGGTTGTGTAAAGGGTTGTGTTAAGGGTTGTGTCAAGGGTTGTGTTAAGGGTTGTGTTAAGGGTTGTGTTAAGGGTTGTGTTAAGGGTTGTGTCAAGGGTTGTGTTAAGCGTTGTGTTAAGGGTTGTGTAAAGGGTTGTGTTAAGGGATTTGTTAGATCAACATGTAGTAAGGGTTGTATCAAGGGTTGTGTTAAGGGTTGTGTTCGATCAACATGTGTTAAGGGTTGTGTTAAAGGTTGTGTTAAGGGTTGTGTCAAGGGTTGTGTCAAGGGTTGTGTTAAGGGTTTTGTTAAGGGTTGTGTTAAGGGTCGTGTCAAGGGTTGTGTCAAGGGTTGTGTTAAGGGTTGTGTTAAGGGTTGTGTTCGATCAACATGTGGTAAGGGTTGTGTCAAGTGTTGTGTTAAGGGTTGTGTTAAGGGTTGTGTTAAGGGTTGTGTTGAGGGTTGTGTACGATCAACATGTGGTAAGGGATGTGTTAAGGGTTGTGTTAAGGGTTGTGTTAGATCAACATGTGGTAAGGGTTGTATCAAGGGTTGTGTTATTGGTTGTGTCAAGGGTTGTGTTAAGGGTTGTGTTAGATCAACATGTGGTAAGGGTTGTGTTAAGGGTTGTGGTAGATCAACATGTGGTAAGGGTTGTGTCAAGGGTTGTGTTAAGAGTTGTGTCAAGCGTTCTGTCAAGGGTTGTGTTAGATTAACATGTGTTAAGGGTTGTGTCAAGGGTTGTGTAAAGGGTTGTGTTAAGGGTTGTGTCAAGGGTTGTGTTAAGGGTTGTGTTAAGGGTTGTGTTAAGGGTTGTGTTAAGGGTTGTGTCAAGGGTTGTGTTAAGCGTTGTGTTAAGGGTTGTGTAAAGGGTTGTGTTAAGGGATTTGTTAGATCAACATGTGGTAAGGGTTGTATCAAGGGTTGTGTTAAGGGTTGTGTTCGATCAACATGTGTTAAGGGTTGTGTTAAAGGTTGTGTTAAGGGTTGTGTCAAGGGTTGTGTCAAGGGTTGTGTTAAGGGTTTTGTTAAGGGTTGTGTTAAGGGTCGTGTCAAGGGTTGTGTCAAGGGTTGTGTTAAGGGTTGTGTTCGATCAACATGTGGTAAGGGTTGTGTCAAGTGTTGTGTTAAGGGTTGTGTTAAGGGTTGTGTTAAGGGTTGTGTTGAGGGTTGTGTACGATCAACATGTGGTAAGGGATGTGTTAAGGGTTGTGTTAAGGGTTGTGTTAGATCAACATGTGGTAAGGGTTGTATCAAGGGTTGTGTTAAGGGTTGTGTTCGATCAACATGTGTTAAGGGTTGTGTTAAGGTTGGTGTCAAGGGTTGTGTCAAGGGTTGTGTTAAGGGTTTTGTTAAGGGTTGTGTTAAGGGTCGTGTCAAGGGTTGTATCAAGGGTTGTGTTAAGGGTTGTGTTAAGGGTTGTGTTCGATCAACATGTGGTAAGGGCTGTGTCAAGGGTTGTGTTAAGGGTTGTGTTAAGGGTTGTGTTGAGGGTTGTGTACGATCAACATGTGGTAAGGGATGTGTTAAGGGTTGTGTTAAGGGTTGTGTTAGATCAACATGTGGTAAGGGTTGTGTCAAGGGTTGTGTTAAGGGTTGTGTCAAGGGTTGTGTTAAGGGTTGTGTCAAGGGTTGTGTAAAGGGTTGTGTTAGATCAACATCTGGTAAGGGTTGTGTTAAGTGTTGTGTTAAGGGTTGTGTTAAGGGTTGTGTTAGATCAACATGTGGTAAGGGTTGTATCAAGGGTTGTGTCAAGGGTTGTGTTAAGGGTTGTGTTAGATCAACATGTCGTAAGGGTTGTGTTAAGGGTTGTGGTAAGTGTTGTGTTAAGGGTTGTGACAAGGATTGTGTTAAGGGTTGTGTTAGATCAACATGTGGTAAGGGTTGTGTCAAGGGTTGTGTTAAGGGTTGTGTTAGATCAACATGTGGTAAGGGTTGTGTCAAGGGTTGTGTTAAGGGTTGTGTTAAGGGTTGTGTTAAGGGTTGTGTTGAGGGTTGTGTACGATCAACATGTGGTAAGGGATGTGTTAAGGGTTGTGTTAAGCGTTGTGTTAGATCAACATGTGGTAAGGGTTGTGTCAAGGGTTGTGTTAAGGGTTGTGTCAAGGTTTGTGTCAAGGGTTGTGTCA